>NC_067238.1:12105000-12260000 GCF_019924925.1 Ctenopharyngodon idella | reverse complement strand
AAATATTAGTATATTATTATATATTAGAACATAAATATTACAACTATGAATGCAATCATGGCAAGAGAGCACAAGTCATTTGTTTTCAGAGGGAGAAATTTATTTTAGCCTGTGAATAACTTTTCTATTAAATGAAGGCATTTAAAATCAAAATGAAGCAACAGTCTTTTGAGAAATAATAAAACTGACAGACAGCAACTCTCCTGGCCAGAGCTAAACATGCGTAAGATATCTGAAAGTACCTGGCATGGATTATCAGTGTTGCAAGAAAATGCAAGAATAGCCAAAAGAAAAGATTGTGCAATGTTGTGCACTGGCACAAAACAGGCCTCCTGTTTTCTTTAACAGCATAATTCACCCAAAAAAATTACAATTATATTATTTTTATGTAATTTCAAACCTGTATGGCAAAAACATTCTTCAAAATATATTTTTTGTGCATGTTTAACATAAGAAAGAATGTCATATGACACAAGTAAATTACAGAATTTTTATTTTTGGGTGAACTGTCCCTTTAAGGAGTGTGAAGCATCTGTATTGTGGAGGATTACGGCCACAGATCATTCCACAGAAGTTCATCTGTGGGCAAGATTTAAATTAGCCTTATTTGTATTTATTCCTGGATTTAATACTACACTATCCGGCCAATGCTCATGCCTCTGGATATCAGATTTGACAGTCTACACCTGACCACCTAGACTTAAGACTCTTATATCACATATGTCGGAAGAAAGACAACGCCAGGAGAAGCACAGTGTTCAGCTTCATGTGGGCGAAGCTTGTCTATTTGTATTTATATTTTCTCTGAAACTAGCTGTTCTGAAAAAGGTCAAACTTCAGTGGTCTCTTCCACTTTTTGTGGGGGAGAAAAAAAGCTTATTTTTTTGCAAGAAAAAAAAATGTAGATTTTGTGTCAGTTTTTATAAGACACTTTTATACAAGTATTTCTATACAAGTAACTTTGTCGGCTTGGGAAAAGATACAGTACATTGTGACAACTTATAAAAGTTTTCCATTCATATATTAAACTTCGCCCAGGGCTAAAGGTCACCAATGACATTGACTCTCCTCTGAATACCTTTTATAGTCCAGGAATCTGTTTCTAGGAAACAAAACCTTGGTATCAAGAATAAGGTTTTATAACTTTAAAAGTTTTGTTTTTCTCCCTAGTGTATATTTCCTTTCTATGTCAGATTTTTTTTTTTTTTTTCTGTCTATACATCATCTTGATGTAACAATATAAATATGCAATATACACTGTGATGTGATCCGTGCCAAAAAGTTTGTACCAACCTCCAATGATGTAATTTATAGTACGACACACCACAGCTCTTCAGTGCTCTGTCCTCTCTGTCTGCCTGTGATAAATGTGAACAGTTCGCAAAAAAAGAAGGAAGAAGAGGAAAGGAAAAAAAAATCAGTTCCCTGTAACATTTTCAGAAATGTTCAACTTTATGATGCCAAGACCAGGACAAGACCCAAGAAATAAACACGTTACAGCAAGCTTACAGTGGCTCCGTTCCAAAACCTTGTGAACTGCCTATATAGCCAGCATCCTAACCTAATAAATGACTGATTTGGAATGCTTAACAAGACAACTAGCAGGACAAACGTCTCACAAAAAAAGCACTCTGGCAAAGTTCACAAAAACTGGCTGGGCTTTCTTGTTTGTTTTTTAATAACAAAAAAGTTACATTTTTAGGCAAATGAAAAGACCCTTTCAAACTGAAAGTAAAATGAATAAGCCTCAGACAAAAGAAAAGATTTTGTTGTAGATTTTAAAGTAATGCGTTACTTTACTAGTTACGAAAACTAAAAGTAATCTGATTGCGTAACTCACATTACTTGTAATGCGTTACCACTTGTTGACAAGCTAACAACAAATATCAGGTAAAATATGAAATTTTCATAAAAATATTGGGCTCTATATACACCGATCAGGCATAACATTATGACCACCTTCCTAATATTGTGTTGGTCCCCCTTTTGCTGCCAAAACAGCCCTGACCCATCGAGGCATGGACTCCACTAGACCCCTGAAGGTGTGCTGTGGTATCTGGCACCAAGATGTTAGCAGCAGATCCTTTAAGACCTGTAAGTTGCGAGTTGTGTAAGTTGTTTGTTCAGCACATCCCACAGATGCTCGATTGGATTGAGATCCGGGGAATTTGGAGGCCAAGTCAACACCTCAAACTCATTGTTGTGCTCCTCAAACCATTCCTGAACCATTTTTGCTTTGTGGCAAGGTGCATTATCCTGCTGAAAGAGGGCACAGCCACCAGGGAATATTGTTTCCATGAAAGGGTGTACAGAAGGGGCTTTTGGACCGAATAGTTGGTAGTAACTTAGTTCTAGGAACTAGCCACTAGGATAGTTCCCCGAGAGCTAATTTCTCCCCCAGGCCATGTCCCTGGTTGCATCCGCACTGGGAATAGGATCTGTGAAGCTACCGACAGCGGCGTCTTTAAGCGCGGCATTTACAAACGCTAAAAACCGGTGAATGGAGGATGCCGTGATTGGAGCTGTGTTTGTTGTGTGTCGTGGGTTTCGTGATAATGGAGATGGAATGTAAACGCATAATCTACGTGACTGAAAGAGCAAAAAGTGGGGCCAAGAGATGAAATCTCCTATGGCAACTTTAAGTATAGATGCGGAGAAATGAACACAACCCTGCAGACAACAGGTAAATGCCGTTTTTGCTGTTTTCCATTTTTGTGAAGTAAAATTTACACGGTTTTTTAAAAATGGGGTTTGACATGCGTTTGACCAATCATTGTACACTTACGTCACTGATAGTTCCTATAGAGCTGGTTTAGATCCTACTCTGAAGTAGGAGCTAATTTAGTTCCCCCAAAAGGAGTTCCTAGAACTAAAATCGTTCCTAGTTCCTGCGGTGCGAACACGGCAAGATCCGGTACTTCAGCCAATGGTTCTAGGAACTATGAAAAGGTTCCTCTGGTGCGAAAGCCCCTATAGTCTGCAACAATGCTTAGGTAGGTGGTACGTGTCAAAGTAACATCCACATGGGTGGCAGGACCTAAGGTTTCCCAGCAGAACATTGCCCAAAGCTTCACACTGCCTCTGCTGGCTTGCCTTCTTCCCATAGTGCATCCTGGTGCCATGTGTTCCCCAGGTAAGGCACATGCACCTGGCCATCCACGTGATGTAAAACTTCACTAGTTCACATTTAGAAATTATTAGATAGAATAAGAAGTATGCGTATTTGGCATGCTGTCCGGGGCAGGGCTCCAAGCTCGGAATGTTGCTCAGTACTTCCCCGTATCTTTGGTTAGTAATATATATAGTAACCAGGCAAGTTTGAGGAGACGGGGTGGTGGAGGGATGCGGAAAAAAACTGTCGAGGAACATAGGTGAGTCGGCTACGTATTTATAGGCCTCCTCTTATGCTGATTGGGTAGATCATTTGAATGTGCTCCTCCCGAACTTTGTTAATGAAACATCATAAAACGTGATTCATCAGACCAGGCCACCTTCTTCCATTGGTCCGTGGTCCAGTTGTGATGCTCACGTGCCCACTGTTGGTGCTTTCGGCGGTGGACAGGGGTCAGCTTGGGACTGGTCTGCGGCTCTGCAGTCCCATACGCAACAAACTGCGATGCACTGTGTATTCTGACACCTTTCTATCAGAACCAGCATTAACTTCTTGAGCAATTTGAGCTAAAGCAGCTCGTCTGTTGGATCGGACCACACGGCCCAGCCTTCGTTCCACACGTGCATCAGTGAGCCTTGGCCGTCCATGACCCTGTTGCCGGTTGTGACTTATTTTTGAGATTTCTTTTTTTGTGGGCCGTCTTTGAATTTTTTTTACTGAGCTCAGCGCAGCGCATTCTGGGATTAGAACAATATATTTTAGAAGGCAGCATAATGTTGGAACATTCTACAGAGCACCTATGCAGGTTTGCTTTACACCATATAGGAAATCACAGATCCTGATAGTTTCCCAAAACAAACATTGGCTAATTATGAGGTTGACATCAGGAACCTGATTCATTGGCTTGATGTTGAGTAATGTCAAATAGTCATGAAGTAGTTGTATGTTCTGAAGAAGATATATTTTTATTGCTATCCTACCTGTCCTGTCTGGCTTACCTGTTAGGCCATACAGCTGTTGCAGACGTCACATCCCTCACTTTCAGGATCAAACTGGATTGAACTAGAAGGCTGAAGGCGGTACAATCTGGCAACATCCTGGTGGAAATGTGTCATACAGCTGTTTCAGAGCAGTAAGTAAAGCTAGAGTGTTTGTGCAATACACATATTAGAAATTGGGATTTTTCATTATATCCAGCCATCTCAAAATAAAATTTAAGATTGTATTGCAAAAAAAGGATTGTGTGAAGAACGACCAGTTGTTTCTAGGTTTTCATGTGTGTTGTAGAATATTTATTGTTTTTGCATAAATAACACTGTCAAATTAAGTCCAATTAGAGGTAAAGTTTTATCAAAACTGAAGAGGAAAATACCATAAAAATAATTTAGACGTAAACATCGATTTAAAGTGTTTACACAAGTAGGCCTATATAACTTAGGTTTTGCAAGAGCAATATGTAAATACTGTAAATTTTAACTATACCACTGACATATTGACACGCCATAACAAACAAAATCTGAAAGAATCTGGATGTGGCCTGTAAAAAGCTTCACAGTATCAAAATTAAAAGAGCAAAGATCTTCTTAAGTTACTAACTAGGATTTTATGTCTTATGAAATATTTCTTACTTGTTGGTGGGTTGAGATGTTGGGTTCGACTCATTATCATAAGGAGAGATAGAAGAGACTTGAGCACCATGATTTGTTCCATGAGAGGTACTTGAATTATGTATTAGCATTCAGCAGAAGTAACTGCTGTTTTGACAAGAGTGCTAAAATGCCTGCTGGCTCTTCTTGAATCTGTCAACAGACAGTGTGTATTGTGCAATACACAGTCACAAGTGTGTATGTGTGATAGTGAGACTATATTGAAGATGTGAGGTGCACACTAGACATTTACTAGAATGAAAAATGATTTCTTAAATAAGCATGGACAGCAAACTACTTTTTCCCCCCCATTACATTATCCTTGTGTCCAAATATGCATACTTCCCAGCTATACTGGGTTAAAAACAACTCAAGTTGGGTTGAAAATGGACAAACCCAGCAGCTGGGTTAAATGTTTGCCCTAAGTGCTGAGCAGTTTTATTTAACCCAACTATTTTTTTAAAAAATGACTATGTGGCTGGCTTAAAATTAACCCAAAATAGGTTGGAAATTAAAAATAAGACACATAATTACTATAGGCAACAATAATCAAAAGGTGACTATTTATTAATAAACATATTAATAAATGTTAATTTGTGTTCTTTTTAAGGAAGCAATACAGTAATTTTTAAACAATAGTTGAGTTAAATAAAACTACCCAGCAGGTTGGGCAAACATTTAACCCAACCGTTGGTTGTTGCTGGGTTTGTCCATTTTTAACCCATCTTGGGTTGTTTTTAACCCAGCATTTTTAGTGTATATTGTGCAAAAAGCAGTAGGTCAAATGAGAAGGCTATTCAAATACACATTGTTCATTAAACAACACCAAGATGACCTGCATACCTAAAGAATGTAGGCTACTTCAGTGTTTAAGAAGTGAATCAAATTAAGTGTGTTAAAAGTAGCCTAATTCATATACTTTTATATTAGGAGCATATGATTTGTTTGACTCTTCTCTGTTGGAGGTTAATCAATTGATTTATCAAGTATAAACTAGAGAAAACAATGAAGACAGACCAAATTGAATTGACCAAAGACTAGCCTAACTTGCATTTCGAGTCTGTGTGAAAGTGTCAATGGCTTGTTCTTTATACAGACTTTTGTTGATTGTGGAAGATGAAAGCATTTATACCCTAAGTGTTAAAAGGAGGCATTTCCAACATTTAGCACTTTAGTTGTGTCGCATAATCCAATCAGAACGCAATGTCCTTTGACTGGCCGGGAGGGAATCGATATTAAACGTTTATTGTTAATCATATTGTGTTCCATAACCATGTCAGATTTCCAAGAATAGTTTATCACAGTATATTCGGGAAAATATGTTTACAATCGATTTCCCAACCTCAGTCTGAGCTACAAGCTACAATACATCTGTAGAGGGCGATCGACTGCTTCTCCGTTGTAGAGAATGAAGCCTGTGTGTTGATTGGCTGCTGGACCTGTGGGCGTGGCTTGTGCGAAGGTCTTTCCACAAAACCAAAATGCGACGCAAAGAAAGTTTCATTCAGCACTGAATACATAGATAACAGACGCGGATCTCTTGATTTATTGTCAATCTTTGTAGCGCTGAGTACAAACCGCATATTAACTAGCTTAAGAGCAGTTTCTAGCAACACGGCTGTACGGAAACAGGGCTTTAGAAGAAACTTTACCTATTGCTGGTAATTTTCTTAATTTGGATTGAATCACAGAGGGTCTATAATGGATCTGGTGTGGCTTTTATACCTCTCAGCGAGTGTCTGCGCTTTGCTTGTCTCTGCTGAGAGACACACAGTTTTCTGGAATAGTACCAACCCTAAGTAAGTAAAGTACTTTTGCCATTTTTACCACGTTTCATTTTCCCTGAATTTAATGTTGTGATAATGCTTATAATGTAATTTACTTTACGCTGTTTGTTAGTAATAACTTTTTGAGAACTCCAGCATAACTGGGCTTCTGTTCAGTAACTTTTTCTCTTTGTGTTAATGAGTATTTGCATTTTAATATTGGTTTTATGGTCCGTGCATTCGGTAGCTCTGCAGAGTTGGAGAGTTGTGCTTGTTTACTTTGTGGATGCGTTTTTACGTTGTGATGTTACATCTTTACCTGTAACAGATTGCATAATCCAGGCACTCTTATTGCGTCATAATCTATCTATTACCCATCACCGGAATGCTTGTTTACCTGTGTTTGTACATGTGATCATGTATGATTACCTATCTGCCTCTTTCTAAGAAGAATTGATGCTCGCTGGGTGTGTGCTGACTATGCTCGTTCTCGTACACATCTTAACAGGAATAGTAGCCTAAGTTATGGCCATTTTCTTTTTATGTAATGTAAACTCGACATTAAAGTACCTTCACGGTCTTGGCTTTATTTGTCGTTGTTAATTCATGAGTTAAAAAAATAAGATTGAATTGAAAATACGTGGAAGCGTAGGCTACGTGAGAGTTTAGCTTTTTTGACGTGTAGCTATGAATCAGTGAGGTGTTGAAATAGGTGATAGGTGCTGAATGCTGAGTGACTTTTCCGATGACTGATACGCGCAGAGCAGATGACTGGAGCTGGGATTGCAAAACTCGAATTGCCGATACGAGTAAAACGCGAACGAATCAATTCTGAACCTTTTTAAAGATTCTGTTGAACCGACTCACCGAGCGTTTGCGATGGACTGAAAGGAGAACTTCGTTTCAGAGTATACAATGCAAGGTGGTACAATGTATTCTCCAGCGGGTAAGAAATGTTATCTGGCAAAACAAACTTTAACTAAATAGTGTATGAAACTAAATACAGCTATTTATCCAAATATTAAACCACAAAAGGCATATTCATTTTCCCTCATGGAATTCTGAGAACACTTTTGAGTGAAGACTCAAAGGAGTCCATGATTTTAAACCGGTTTACTGAAACGAACCGAGTCGCTCAAATGAATCAGATTTCTTGAAGCTAAACCTGGCAAATAAGATGTAGGGTCATGCTGAGTTACAGTAATGATTTTGTCATCTTTGAACAATTGGTGTTAATATTAGACCTATACAAAGAGCCCAAAGGCAGTGAAACTGAATTAGTGTAGAAACGCTGATAAGACACAGAAAATTGAGAAATTGAGCAACTGAAAGAAAAAAAAAAGAAATTGAGCATCTGCTACACACACATTTAATCCATCCACTCTTCTTAGAACAATAAGCGTTTGCTTCAGCAGATGTAATGATTGTCAATGTCCAAACATTAGCGATCATTTTAGCGCCTGTGTAATCCACACACTTACTATTTTTATTCCATATCTTAATCCCCCCCCTCTCTCCCTCTCTCTCTCTCTCTCTCTATGTGATCTAATCCTGTTTTCATAGAAACACTAGAGGGTCTGGGGGGAGATGCTTTCTTTTTTTCTTTCTGCACTCCTTTTTTCTGCCTTTCTGCACTTTTTCCTTTCTGAATTTCTTTCTTTCAATTCATTCCACAAAGGAAATAAAGTCCAGTAAATATTCTAATGTGACTGCATATGCATTCATATCTCTGATGCACATGTTCGACAGACTGTGTGTGTAGGTGTGTATAAGTCTTGGGGGAAGGATGACTCTAGGGTCGACAGACCATTGCAGCTGAGCACGCTTTATTTTCCCCTTCAGCATGAGAGGTGATTCTGAGTCAGGTCGTGTCAACGCGCATGTTTGAATTTGTTGGTGCATGTTCTTGTTGTGCTTGCAGCTGCTTGCTGAAACACATGTGTTGTAGTGTTGCTCACAGTCGATTGTTGATCAACTGGAAGGTGTGTTTCTGATTAAGGAGTGTCCTTGTGAGCAGTTGTAACTCAGTACTTGTTTATGATTCCCTGACTCACTCATATATTTATTAACCAAACTTCCTCTATTAAATTCTCTGTGCCCTCCTGCAGAGTGTGTTTTTCTCAGTTTAACCATTTTGGAAGTACAACTCTTGTAATTCATTAAAGGAATAGTTCACCCAAAAAGTTTGTTGCAAGCAGAAAGCAACAGAAAGCTGTGCACCATCATTATATTAATAGATATCATAAAAGAGCTCCAAACGACTATATTCCAAGATTTCTTAAGTCACATGATAGCTTTGTTTGAGGAACAGAACGAGTCATTGCTCACTGAAAACGTGTGCTAGATTTCTGTGGCTTGTTGATGAAAGTTCTGGAGATGAGGACAAAGTCCAATTCATGAACGATTCATTCTTATAAGTGGAATCTTTTCAGTGTTCAATGAGTTTATCCAGTTCAGAAAACTGGTCTGAATTGTTTGTTCATGAATCATATACTCATCAACTCAATGATCTGGTCCTAATGAAATTTTTTATTGAATAACAACTACAATTTTGTTTTTCACTCAAGCTTCTGCGTGACTTCAGAAGATTTGGAATATAGTACATAACTATATTATGGTTAACTGGCACAAAGTTCATTAACCAGTTTTATTTTTGAATTTGAAGCTTGAAAGATCCAGTCCCATTTCTTGTAATTGTATGGCAAAGAGCGACTAGTACACCATTCACAATTTTTCCTTTTATGTCCCATATAAGGAAACATGGAATTACAAGAGAGTAAGTAAAAAATGACAGAAATTTCATTTTGTTGGGTGAACTAATCTTTTAACATTACTCATGCATGCTAAATCTTTTCTGTAATTGTGGCTCTTATTTTATCAGCACTCAATGGCTTATAGAGATTTCTTCTCTTTCTATATCTTTCTTCTCTCTCTTTTTGTCTTTCTTTGGCTTCTCTCACTTTCCTACCTGTCCTTCCCAAACCTCCTCCCTTTCCTCTGGCTGCGTGCCCCGTACCGCATGGTTAACTGGCACAAAGTTCAACCTCTCCTCTGCTCCTTTTTCTTTAACTCTTTCCCTCTATCATTTCGCTCTGCCCTGATCCCATCAGTACCCCAAAACTCTCTGACCTCCTCACATTTTTGCTGCTTCTCCGCTTGTCCGCGATCACCCCATTGTGTTACTGTTTCAACCTATAAAAAGGCCTTTTACATGGTTTAATTCAGCCAGAAATGGGGCTTTCTTGGTTTTCTACCCAAAATGTCCCATTCACTGGTGTTTTTTCCAGGGAACGGGGCTTTTTGCTTGTGGGGTTTTGCCAGCTAAGTGCTTTTTTGTTATACGTTCCAGCCAAATTAGCACGCTCCCACCGCAGATCTGCAGCGGAACAAAACCAGGGACTAGTGTGACCAATTGCGGGGCAGAGTTCACAGCCGAAATGAAGTGCCATTCATGCGGTGTGTCTGTCACTGTGCGCGTCTGTAAATGTGTGCGGAGAGGAGAAGTGGAGATAGAAACCGGTGATAAAGTGCCATTTTGCTTTTGTCTACATGTCACTTAGCATTAAACTCATCAGATCTGTGTGTGTGTGTGTTACACTGACAGTGAGAGAGTGAGTGATGAAGTGCCATTCACTCTCTGTAGTCTGTCACTCTCTCTGGTGGCCTTCAAATAGGGAGGCCGCCACTCGAGCCTACCTCTTTCCTGATCTCCTGTCTGGCTTCTCCCTCGTTCCCTCTACCTTTTATCTCAGCCATACACACCAGAGCTTTTCATCCTTTTATTCAGTTCCTGTCCTTATTTCCTTTCTCTCTGTGAAAGAAGGGAGAAAAAGAGGTGTTAATTTTTTTTTCTTTGCCTGTCTTTATCGGTGTTGGCAGCCATAACCACCAGAGCCTGTCTCGCTTCCCTTTTCTCCTCCCTTTCACCTTCTTCATGCCTATTCCGTCCATTCCCTTACTCTGAATTCTGGCGATGTCCACAGAATACAAATGGCCGTCATTCACAAAGCTCTACAGATTCCCGCCCATTGAGTGTTTGTTTTTTGCTAGTTTAGTGCACATTTCCATTTAAAGGGTTATTCACCCAAAAATGAAAATTGTCATTGTTTACTCCCATGGAAATGGTCAAGCACCCAGGGAAAAACAAGAGATATTCTCCATTCATTTTAACCAATAAAAAAAATCAATTGAGATTTGAGAACCTCTCTGATTGATGGATCTCACAACAGGTCCTGGCGGCTCGTAATACACACAATTCTACCATTATATTTAGCATTACAACATAACAACCTGACACAAAAGCTTGTGCTTTCAGGTTTTTTTTTTTTTTTTTTGGACAATGTTAAATTGCATTTTAAGTAATTAACTCCATAATCATCAGCAGTGGTGGATCCTGGGATTGGCATAGGCAGCCACTTAGGACGGCATGGGGCACTATAAAGGGTGTACGCGGCTTCATGGAGTGTGGGCACCCACCGGCAGAAACATAAATCGTTCCAAGTCCATAAGACTTTCATTCATCTTCGAAAAACAAATGAAGATCAAGGAAGTACTATATTTGATGAATGTGAGAATGTGTCTGTGAAGTTTCAGCTCAAAATACCCCACAGATCATTTATTTTATTTTAGATATTTTAGCTTGTCAAATTTGCCCCTATTTGGGTTTGAGCAAAAATACAACTTTTTTGTGTCTGTCCCTTTAAATGCAAATTAGCTTTTTCCAAAAGAGGGTGGAGCTTTAACAGCTCTCTCTTTGGTTGCTCAACAACAACAAAGCTGGAGAATCTCACGCAGCCAAAATGACGATTTTCAGTAGCGGAGTTCAGCCTTACATTGTTCAAACCAGAGTCGGACACTGATGGAGAGACTCAGGAAGAAGTTAAAACTTTTAGAATGCAACTGGACATTTCTGAATGGTTAGTGGATACATTTATTTAGTTGCTTTGGAGTTGATTCAACTCATCGACTAGCATGTGCCGTCAAGCAGTCTGGGCATAAAATAACAGCATGGTAACAACACTTTACTACAACAACTCTTCCTCTTCTCTAAACCAGCCCAACAAGGCCTCGCCCCCTTTGTTGTGTGTTCCTGGGGCCAGGGTTTATGTAAATTTTGGGGTTTGTGATGTCACCAACCCAGGAAAAAGCTTGTTGTAGTCCCTACCAGCTGTTTGTTGTAGTACTTAAAAAGCGATTTCTGTAAAAGAAAATATCTCCTATTCATTGAACTTTGAGCATCGTAACTCTGCAGATGTTGTTTATGCTCAAACAGCAATATTACACACTAACTAAAATTAAAAAAGTGAAATCATAATCAAGGACCGACCCCTTTAAATTTGTTCATCATTTAAAGTGTCAAAATAAACCTCTCAGTTTATATGGATTATGTTTCCTTATGTTTAATGAAGCATTAAAGTTTTGGGTGAATTGACTCTCAGTGGAGGGACCAAAATCTCTCAGATTTCATTAAAAATATCATCATATCTGTTTTTGAAGATGAAACACAAACATTTTACACATTTTAAAGATAAACCCATTCCACAGAAGTGACTTCTTCATTCCCTCCATCCCTTCTCCAGATTGTGATCAGCTTTTAATCTGTCATCTTGTAAATTTTATCTGGCTTTTTTTCGCTGATTGCTGACCCATGATAATCTTCTCTGGCAGAGTCCTTGTTGGTTCAGGCTCCTACATGCAGTCCCTATCATGCAGAAGTGTTTTCTTTATATAATTACTTATATAATGTATAACTAAATGTGTGATATTTTGTTTACCGTGTTGTAATTTACAAACCTCTGTGAGCAAGTGAACTCTGGCCAAAGGTTGAGGAGACGGCCTTTTCCCTCGTTAAGCATGAGTTTCCTGGCCAAGTGTTTTCCCGGGAAAATGGCACATCCTGCGTGTACAATAAACAATACCTTTCTCACACACTCGCGCACGCAAGCAACCCGCTTCTTACACAAGTCTCAGACACACACTTCCTCGTACGCACGCATACTCTTTGAATTATTATTCACACGAGTTAAAGGGCTTGAGAAAGTGATAGTTTTGTCTACAGTTCAGTATCAAGAAAACACGTGCCTTTACGCCTTTCTCTGTCCCTCTGTACTTTCCCACACACTTCGTTTTAAATGTTCATTACACCTGCAGCAATAATACTGTTATCTTTTTGTTTTATCATACAGTGCTGTCACAGTATTTCACTCCCTCAGATTCCCAGAATTGTTCATTTCGTTTCCTCCCTTTCAACTTATTATTGTACATTTTTGATTTATCTTAAATGCTTCATGAGTTCCTTTAATATTTAAGAACACATGTCCAGCCGAATGTGTCTTTAAACCTGTGTTTACAATCATACGCTAAGTATTTGTCAGGGATGTGTTATGTTTGAGCGTGTGTGTGTTTGTCGTGTTAGGATCTTGTTGTCACAATCTCAACCCCATGAGTTTTTGTCACCGCACTCTTGTTGTTTGTACTGTTTTCGAATGGGCTGGTTTTTAAGGTGAAGGTCCGTTCCCACGACACGTTGCACGCATTTTATTACGACACGGTGTGAGAGGCCACGCCCCCTGCAGGATGGCTATTGGTTAAACAATGCAAGGAACTACTGAAGCCATTTTCATAGTGATATGAGTCGCCTTCTGTGCTTCTCATTTCCCTTCACACTGAGTGCTTCCGTGTTTCTAATTATTTATGTAATTTATCTATGAGAGGATATCGGAGCTGGGCAGAGCCAATTGGTACAGTTGACCAGTAATTACTGTGACAGATCGGACAAATAAGGAATTAGGCGACTAATTCCTAAAGCAGCTTTTAAGACACCATACCAATTGAGAGCTTAGGAATGTAGCTTATGTTATTATAAACACCTTAGATTGTCAGCTATATTTGGTTTATAAATGGAAAAACTGCATTTTTGAGTAGATCTTTATCGTATGCCATTTCTTTACAAAAGAGAAAAGAGTTCAGTCATTGGAGAAAGCAAATCTGACAACTTGATCAGTGGTGCTGAGAGGCAAAATATTCAGCGATTTGAAGGGAAAGAAAAAAGATTGATGTGGATAAGATGAATGTAAACAAGATGGATGGAAAAAACCCCGTTGTGGAATATTGTCTCAAATGGGGGAACTGGTCGAATTTGGTTGCTATGGCAATCGCAAAGGGCCAGAGTTAGTGTCCACAAACGTAGGTCACTAACCAACATACCGTGAATTCCAGCGAGTCGGTTTATGATTGGTTGAGAGCGCCTTGGGGGCGGGGTTGCAGGGAGAATGAATGGGGGATCAAACAGGCTTATTGAGTGCTGAGAGACGAACCGAGAGAGTGGACAGAGATGGATGGATTGAAGAAAAGATGAAAGAACGAGACTGGTCCGAGTTGGGGCGAGGACAAGCACAAGAGCCGGCTCCGTTTTTGGTGTATCAAAGGATTCTTTGCTTTTTTCCTTTCTTTGCATTCTTTATCTCTCTTACACCTGCACAGTACAAAGCTTCTTCTTTTTTTTTTTTTTGCGAAAAATATAGAAAAAATTTTCTTTTCCAAACCAAACTGCCACACCAATTCCTTTCCCTTTTTCCTTCTATCGCTCTTTTTCTACCTCCCGCCAGCCTTTGTTGCATTTCCAACCAAGCCACTCCACTGTAACGCTCCAACTGTGTTTCAGAACAATAAAGAGCTTGCTATGGGCCCCTCATCTCTCTCTCTTTCTGCTTGCATTAAACTGAATGAGGCCCCTGGCCCTTCGGCAACCTAGGCCGGGTAATCCCGGAGCACAGAGCACCCGATGATCCTGCCACACTGCATTCCGAACCAGTCACCCAGAACAACGGCGCTTGCATTAGCACTGAATTAAAGCGGCAGAGGTTTCAGGGGCTAATGACAGTCATTTCAGCCAGCAAACGCAGGTGTGAGGGCGAGAGTGAAGGATGGATATTTGAACAGATCCGGGGTCAGAATTTCGTTAATTACCAAATAGACTGTAGTATCAGGTGGTGAAAGCTACAAAAGGTCGCAGATTGAATGACAGGGATGTTGGCGGGCCTATTGTTGGAGTGTGTGTGTGGCAAAAAGTGTGTTTAAATACCCCAGACCTTCCCTTTTAAACAGGTGGATGTGGAAAGAATGTTAACTTGTGCATTTTCTAGAGTATTAACCAACATCCCTGCTTCTGTGTGTGTGTGTGTTAAGGTCTGTGCTGCTGACTCCGAGCATTTCCTCAACCCCTCACCCCCCCACTGATCATCCCCCCTTTCTCTGAGCTCCAACATTCCAGCGAGTGATAGAGTGTTGAAATGAGAGAGGGAGAGGAGGGAGTGACCAATTGATAGACAGACTTAGAGGGGGTAAAAAAGAACAACAACGACAAAACTTTGAACTAAAGATTAAGAGACCTGAGATTAGCCCTACAGTTGTCCATTTGGCATCAGGTCAGTTCTATCGGCAGAGCATTCCACTGATATTTACAGGAAGATGAGTTCAGGATTAAAGAACTTCAGTTATTCACTTGTTACGGTAAGCACGGACGTGACTCACAAGCACCCGCATTCGTCTGCCAGGTTTCAGATTTCATAAATTGAGCATAGAGTTCATTCAGTCATTCTCATTTTCACTCGAATAAATAAGAAATAATAATGATAAACATTTATTTTTTGTATTGTTTGGTTTGATTTTGGTATTTTCTTGTTTTATCTATCTATCTATCTTTTTTAGACTTAGATTTTTTTATAAATATAGATAATAAAGCATAGTAATTTACAAGATTAAAACTGAGACAAAGTGAACGTTTAATATCCCAGCTTACTCTCTTTTTTAAAACTTAAGACCATTAACAAGCCTCTTTTGAAGCCTATGACAACAAAAAAAGGACAAAACACAAAGCATAAATGATTTAAGTTCATCTATGGATGCTCAAGATGAAGTTGAGCTCAGTATGTGTGATGAATGATGCAAGAATGAGCGAATGGCATTACTGTATGAATAAAGGCATTGATGAAGCAACTGTAGCGTTTGAAAGGACACTGGCGCAGGGAGCACCCGCTGACCCCTGTATTGAGACAGAGTCCATCCCCCACTGCTTTCTCCCACCATCCCCACTGACTCCCAGCCCCCAGGGGCTGAGGGGGGAGCAGCATAATTGCCCCCCTCTGGGACCACTTTAATTCCAGTCTTTGTGTTTTAATTGCCCCCCCTCCCGACCCCTTTTTGATGAACACATTGGGGCCATACCACAAACAGATTTTAATCAGGGCTTTAACGGGGGGTGTGTGTGCTGCTGCACCAGATGACTGCTCCCAAGCATCTGGTGACAGCAGTTAAAGAATGTGAGACATGTAAATTATTATTGGTGGTGAGGTATATTTGCTTCATTCATCACACAAAGATGCATCAGTATGTGACTGCCTTACACGGCCACCAGAGAATTGAAGTGTGTGACTCGGAAGTGCTAAGTTTGGCTTTATGTGTAGCGCTGTGTGTGTGTGTGTGTGTGTGTGTGTGTGTGTTTGTGTGTGTGTTTGGATCTGCAGTGAGTGAAAGCAGCAGGCCAATTAAAAGGGCTGTATGTGTGTGTAAGACTAGAAGGGGTCTGGAGCCAGATCGTCTGTCCTAAGACCAAGGGGTCCCCCCCATCAACAAACAAGAAAAAGAGAGAGCAAGAGAGACTCTGCAGACTTTGATCATCGAGCAGACGTGTGGATGTTGTCACACACCGAGAGAAACACCCACTCTGGGAAATAACGCTACTGCCTTTTACGCCAGACAGGGAGGAAAGAAATTAGGAGGATTGCAGTTAGTGTCTATGACGCTCATGTAGGCCCTTGAGAGGTTTGTGATCCAACTGATTCTTTACAAATTCCTTCATTATAAGTAATGGCGACGTTTCCAGATGGAAAGTGAAAATCTATATGTTTTACATTTAAAAGCCACACAATTCGAGGTATCAGTCACATCATTAGAGTAAACAGTGCAAGTTGCAAATATGTGTAGTAATTGGTTATTTTCTAAATTATTTTATTGTGAACAATTCATCCATGCATGTTTTGTTTAAAAAAAAAAAAAAAGATCTTGTAATTTATAATCAATATGTAATAACTCGATCTTCCGATGAAATTACAGACTTTTTTCAGGTGATGTATGCTGGAATTCGCTAATCATTTAGCCCACATAAACCCTGCACCTTTTTTACTGTCGACTGCAAGCATGCATCTTCATCCATCCAATCAACCAATGGAAAGAAACCAAATCCCCGCCCTATAGGGCTGGGACAGTATATTGATGCATCATGATTTGTGGATCAATTCTGATACTTTTCGGAATGCATTGCGATTCTCTCGAAACGATTCTGAGCTTACTTTTAACAGCAGATGGCGCTCTAGGCTAGTTTTTAACCGCAAGCTCAAATGCTCACGAAGAAGAGCGCTCGTGCATTTGGCTGAGTCTGAGAATGTACTTGCAACTCAGAATGCTTTTATGATGCAAGATTAATGAAAACAGCCCACTGCACCCTTGTAATTCGCTTCAACCTTTTTGAACTTCTGTGTTCAAGTGGTGTGTGTGAGGAATTGGAAGGAATCAGAGTACGGCTGTTTCTAAAGCACGCAGTGCCATCTGCTGTTAAAAACTAAGCTCAGAATCGATTCGAGAGAGAATCACAATACATTTAGAAAAATATCAGAATCGATCCAGAATCATTTCTCGATGCATCAATTTATTGTCCCAGCCCCAACGCCCTACTTTTTTTTTTCTTTTTTTTTCGATAGTTCTTTTTACTCGGATGTAAGTTACAATATGGAAGAAAAGATCTGTCCTTTTCATCATGACTTTAAGGGGTAGCAAGCATTAGCAAGCATCACTCACAAAACTTGGCCTTTAATAGCAAATCTCAGACTGCAAAAAATCTAACACCACAAAAAAGAAATACGTTTGAGAGTATGAGAAGTGAACCTGATCACCATCCAAAAAGTTGTGCCCGGGGAGCCCAAAAAGTTTTATAGCTGATTTTAGACCTGGTTGATATTGAGCTCATAATGAAAATGTCTGAACCTGAGCTGAGCTCAGAAACAAACATATGGAAGCTAAAGTGGCATCCGATGATGGATGGATGAATAAATAAACGAGGGCATTCTTTCTACCTCTGGCGTTCTTCTATCAGTGGGCAGCACATAAACAGAGATAGCACACTGCCAGAAGAGCTACAGGAGCAGAACTAAGAATGAAGCAAATGCCGGAGAGAGGGAGGGCGTGGAGAGGAGCAGACAGGCAGACTGTCTCCGCCGCCTCCCTCCGTGTGTCAAATGAAAGGGAGAAGTGTGGCGTAGACAGGGTGTGTATGACTCCGTCAGCCGGAGTGTGTGTGTTTATCTGTAATGAGTAAGGTAGTGTTGACGAAAAACAGATTTATTTCTCTATTTGTGTTTGTTAGTTTGAGCGTGTTTCTGCAGATAGTCAATAGTCATCACCTGGTGATGCAACCTGACAGATTGCAAATGTCTTTGCACAAATAAGACTCTGCTCTCACGAGGCGAGCGAGATCAATACGTTGCACACATTCACGTCATGTTCCTGCCATTTTCGCCAGCTCTGACCTATTCTCTGTCTACAGACAGCGTGCGGTTCGATCAATGAACCGATGTTTAGAATGATCTATAATCATGCATCTGTCCCGGCTCCTCTTCTGCAAAGAAATCAACATACTCATCTGTCTTTCCATTGTTCGCATTTTTGTCTTTTCTTCCCTGCCGCCATCCCTTTGTGATTTGCCGTCTGGTCGTCTTTGAGATAGTATTGTAGATCAATGCAAGGGCAATTGAAAATGTGATTGCATCAGGCTTGGCATTCAAGTCACTCACTCTGTGAAAGTTCTCTAAATGAAGAATTCTTGTCACCACTGGAAGTGACATCGCTGGAGTTATTCTCGTTGTCTTGCTTCTTGTTTTCTGCCGATCTGTAATATTAGATGATCTTGTCTCCTAAAATTGAGTTTTATAGCTTATTTATATTTGCTGCATTGCATTGCTCTTATAAAGTTTGTTTCACAAAAAAATATTTATAAAATCTGTCTTACTCTTTCAGGTTCCGAAAGAACAACTATGCGGTTGAGGTACGCCTGAACGACTACCTAGACATCGTGTGCCCTCACTACCCACTGGGCGAAGTGCCGTCACAGGACGCGGAGCGCTACGTGCTCTACATGGTGGAACGTGAAGACTATGACTCCTGCCGCCCACAATCTTACGACCAGATGCGCTGGGAATGCGGCCACCCTTTCGCCCAGCACGCACCCGAAAAGTTCTCCGAGAAGTTCCAGCGCTTCACTCCATTCACTCTGGGAAAAGAGTTCCGACAGGGCGAGAGCTACTACTACATCTGTGAGTACAGGCCTTAAAAAGTCAGCTTGCACTTAAGCTATGAATGTGAACATTTATGGTGGGTTGTTTTGAAGAATGGTTAGGGGTGGAAATGTTTTCAAACATCTGAAAACCGGTTATAGATTTATTGCCCCACAAACCATACGCTGAATGCAAAGTCTGTGAGTCATGTTTGAGCCCTTCTTTAGCACCACAGTAATGAATACATTTCAATTTGTGTTGTGGACTGCTAAACTGGCAGCAGAACCGCTACGTGTCTTTCTGGCATCCCCACGGGATATCCTTGGGGAGTTTGGGCAGTCAGAAACACAAGGAACGCAATTCAGTGAGCATGTGGAATAGAATATGGAAGTCTAGAATTAACAATGGTGAAATTCAACAACCCAATTTAGACCCTTCTAGGAAAGCGTACTTCTGAAAAAGCTAATTTTGCAAACACTGTGCTGTAAAAAATGGAGTGTTTGATGGATAAAATGCATTAGATCCACTTTGACGGTGTGGAAAGATCCATGTCAGTTTAACGTCGAACACAAATATATATATATATATATATATATATTTTTTTTTTTTTTAAAGCACAACTAAACCCAATTTTCTCAACTTTTTGACACACCATCAGTTTAAGTCAATGGATTTGCAGCCTGACACAGTGTAAACTCTAGTGTGTAGGTGCCTTAAGAATTAGAGTACAGTTCCACCACGGTAATAAAAGAGATCAGACACAGGTCACAGGTCCAGGTGGCTGCTGAGGAGAAGTGGATTAGCCACTACACGTCTAACACTATTAACCTTCTTTATAATTAACCTGTCTGCTACCCATTTACTCATTTACCTCCCTACATTGTCCTTTTATCTTCCTCTATCCTGACAGCCTTCTCTTTTTTTGCCTTACAGCCAAACCATTGCACCACCACGGAGAGGAGTGTCTGAGACTCAGAGTAGACGTAGTTGCCAATGATGGTGAGTATCGACGCCCTGGTGGTGTGTAGGTGAACTGGCAGATTTTAAAATTACACAAATTTTGCATTTCAGATGATCTGTGTATTCACTGGTGTTTTGCTTTTTTCCCATTCAGGCTCTCAAGAAGCCAGGGTTGGCACAGGAAGTGGATCTAAGGTGGGCACAGGGGCAGGTGCTCACACACCCTCTAATCGGTTACCAGCAGGTATGGTCACATCGATTAAGTTTTAAAACTCTAGTTATGTGTGTGTGTGTGTGTGTGTGTGTGTGTGTGTGTGTGTGTGTGTATATATATATATATATATATATAATATGGGTCATTGATGAATAAGGTTTTTAAAAGTGTAAAAAAAACATAATGGAGACATAATTTTGAAGTTTTATTAAGTGTTAACAATGAGTTTGTGTTTTTTTTTTTTTATAATCAATTAACACTGCTTTTGTCATTTTTTACAAGATGGATAAAACTTGTCACCAAAAAGGTCATTCGGTTTAACCACAATTTCGGTTTTACCAAATGATGATATTTTCAAACAATGCTAACAGGCTGAAATCTAGCTAGCTAGCCTGTTAGATTGCTAGCTAGCTAACAAAAGGACAATCAAACATTTTATATTTAGTAGAAGTTTTTAAAATATTACAACATTTTCCATGTTTTATAGCGGTTGTACCGAATGACCTGATGTTTCGGGACGTGCGTATGAGCAAGTGAAAACATGAATTTTTCAAATAGTTAAAAGAGAGTTAGTTACTTTGCTTCATGACCATGTGGTCCTGTGCAGGTGTCTGAATGATGTCACATCCTGTCACAGGATATTGACCGCATGACTTGATCCAAAATGATCCCTTTATATTGGTTACTCCGAATGACATCAATGAAATTCATTTTTCCGGACATTTTTCTCATAACAAAGCAATGACTTCTACACATAATTTTAATACCATTTTGCACTATGTTGATATATGATGTTATAAAATCATGCCAGAATAAAAACATATATAAATTTATTACATTTTAAGATATTTTAATCACAATTGAAATGGCTGTATTGGCCTTTAGACGGTTAAACCGAACGACCTTTTGACACTTCAGAATCTTTAAAATACCTTTATATGTAGCAAAATATAATTAAAATCTTTTAGATTCAATAAAAGAGTTCTAGTTGTACTAACTTACATACTTTTGGATGTCAAATCTTTGTTTTTTATTATTATTAAGGCCTTTGGACAGAAAAATGACCCGTCACGTCATTGACCCATATATATATATATATATATATATATATATATGTTTCTGGCCTTATCTTTGTATAACATCTCCAACTACTAAAAAACAAAATATCTAATATATTATTTCCATGTTACAGATGATCCTGTTGTGGATCTTCCTGAAGTACAGAAAAGCACAAAGACAAACTCCGCCATTTCAGGAGCATCCTGGACTGTTCTCACAACCTTACTTCCACTTTTATTATTGTTGGTCTTACAGTGAGATAGACACTGGACTAAATTACACTTACAAAAGACTATATTGACGGCGGCCTGTGTTGATGGAAGCACACAGAGGTAGCTCTTTACGTCCCAGTGCTGGCCATTGGGAGAATCGTACAGGAAGCGGAGCTCTTTCACACTGCTGGTGGCGGTGAAGAAGCATAACTGGAATGAAGAGGGCTTTGAACTTTCGGACACTTCTAAAGAAACAAAAAAACGAGACGTCAGTATTTTTCTGGAAATACTGTTCACGCAAAGGGAGATGTTTTTCCCCTTTCCTTTTTTTTTTTTTCTTCATATAAACGTCTGACCACTCAAAACCTGGATAAGAACAAACTGAAACAGTAATGCAGAATTGGAATTAGCATGTACTTGGAATATGGACAACCTCTTTATTTGAGTGTCATAATGAGGGGACACAAGCCAAGAATGAGCCAAAGACCACAGAGCTTCTCGCGGAGGAGTAAAGCGATCAAACCGTTCATTGTTTTCTCATGTTTTGTAGATCCAGAGAAATAATTGAGTTTCGTATTAATTTATGTAGCATCCGCTCAGTGGGTTTTATTCTCACTGTCTCATGATTTTACAAGACTGTGTGCTGTACCTGGATTTAAACCTGGAAATGCAGCACAGAACACACATGTACCACTTTTCCACCGAATTGGTGCTGGTGCCTGTGATGGGACACGAACAGAGTGGTTCCAGATTGGGCACCGGCACCCTGACGGCAGAAAACTGAGGCATCCGATACTGTTTACCAAACCCACTGACACACTTCCATTCAGAAATGCTGTGTTATTTTTGTACATTCATTGTTTTAAGAGTTAGTAAGTTATTAGTTTTGCTGCAGAACAAATTACTGTATATAATGAGCAAAGATGTTTACTGTGTGATGGAGAGAGAGGAAAAGAGACGTGAGAGAGCAGAGACTTGTTGGATTAATGTGTTGATGTGTAGATGAAAAGGTGGCAAAAAATGAAATGATGTTAGTGGCCAAATACACACACTTCCTCCCAGGCGTGTGTGTGTAGAGGATCTGTGATGGTATGTCCTGCAACGGTGGGTCAGATCAGCACCCTCAGCATTTAAACTGCCAAGCACAATCAATGAGAAGCACACTCTCACACAATCACTAACAAATCACTAATGTACACCTGGAAACCAACTTTATAAGTAAGATCAGAAGTTTTGATTCATCGAAGCTGTTCATTGGGCAGAAAGAAAAAGGAAATACAAGAAAATATGTCAACTGATTTGGATTAGTAATTGGACTAAATATGGCAAAAGATTAGTGGCCAAAAAATGTAATTAATTTATTCTGGTACTGATATCAAAAAAGCAGGGTTACCCATGTGTAATATAACACAGATAACACAAATATTAATGATAGAAGACATTCAAAATCATTAAACTGCATATATATGCGCATATTATATATATATATATATATATATATATATATATATGCAGTTTAATTGTAGCAATTGAGATATTTGAGATTAAATGAACATTTATTTTACATAATATTTAATAAAAATCCAGCCCCCCAAAAAATAGTGACTGATGAATCCCAAAATGGCCAAATATCAACTGATTAACTGGCCTGTCTGATATATTGGTCTGTCACTACAATATAAGCTTAGCTATTTTGTTGTAAATCTACATATACTATATACTATCAGGAACATTTAGTGTGGGGAAACATTTATAACACTAATCAGCTAAAGCACTATGAACGAAACACCACATACACTGACTCTGACATGATGTAGCCGTTTAAGCTCAATTCCGGACAGTTTGTACAACTGACGCAGCTGAATACGATTAACAGTTAGGTCACTTTGATTCCTTTTTTTTATTATTTTGTTTTCCTTTTTTCATTCTCATATTCTTATTTTGTACATGTATTGTGTAAAATGTATATTATGTATATAAAGAGGATTATATAAAAAAAAGAACTTTGATTAAAAAAAAAAAAACAGTTAATGTGAAGATTCTTATGTGAAAATAAATGATATTTTTGGAAAATGCGATTGTCGCCGACTTTGTGTTTTTTAACATAAGCTTTTTAATATGAGCAGTTGTCCTGCTTACAAGACCATACAGCATTGATATTCCTTAAAGTCCCTCTGAAATCAAAATTTAAGTTTTTTAGCTTTTAGTATGAATATGTTAGCCTTAAGGTTATGAATAAGCTGGTATGTTCCAAAACAATGACAAAATTTGCATTTAGACATAGACTAAAAAAATATGGACATCTTAGCAGCGCGTCACCGCACGTCACTCCCGGATAACTGAAAATGGGCAAAGAGGCGGGACGTGATTGGAACTGAGGTGACTGGTTGCTGAAACCACGCCCGCCTAGCACGACGTGATCATGTTAGCAGGCTAAAGGAGCTATCTATCTATTCTAAGATACTATCTAAAAGATTAATAAAGATAACAAGTTATATCATTAGAAAGTTCTAAAGGTTTACTGTCAATCCACTGTGTCTTTTTTACGATATAGATGCTCCAGCACCAGTAATTGTAATTTATGTTGGGTTTGCAAATAACATGAAATCAAACGGGACTTCATACCTTTATAATGAAATAGCGATTGCGACATGAATCCAATCTGTGGCACTTGGGTAAAATGTCCATGAGTGTCCATTGAAAAACAAAAAACAGTACTTTTTGTCCACAAAAGTGTTAAATCCATGAAATATTGATATATTATCCATTGTTTGCATCACATTTCTTCTGAACGATCTGCTCTCCATCATTGTTCTTCAAGAAATTATGCAACCTGAGCAGCGTTTATGTTGTAAAACTGTATATGATCGTATATATCTCACAAACAAATGAGCCCGCGTCCAAAGTATAATTTTTCAAAATGCAGCAGTTTTAATTATAATATTCAAGCAGTGCTGTCAGAGTTTTATATTCTCCCCCCATTGTCATTGTAGTAAATCTCAGGAACAAAACTTTTAGCCAGTGCCACGATCCAACAAAGTGTGTTCTGTTTATCTTCCACATGCGTGCACATGTACACAGACGCACATCTGTCTTGAGTCTCGACCATTAACGCAGCAAGCCATATTATTTTATAATTGTATATATTATTATTTTATAATTGTAAAAAATCATCCTGAAAAAAAGCGCAGAGATGCCAAATTCAGCAGCTGGAGTTAGCTGAGGTAACATGACGGCTCACAGACAGCAGTGGCAAACCTGTCTCTCAAGTGACCGCGCCCTTAATTATGCAGAACTTTAAGGCTTAATATAATTTAAACAGATGAGTTATAAAAAAATTCACCCCCGTCAGAGTTGTCATGAAGGGCAAAATTAGCTGTATAGGCTAAAACCACAATTTGATCCAGGCTGTAAACATGTTTTTTTTTTCTGCTGTAAAGTTGGGCATTTTAACATAGGGGTCAATGAGATTCTGCTCTCTTTGGAGCCTGTCCCTAGCGGCCAGTCGATAAATCGCAGTTTAAGTCACTTCCGTATTGGCTTCAAGAGAAACTGGGGGAGGTTGCCGCTTGCATTTAGGAGATACAGTATAAGCATTCAAAAAATGCTTTGTTTGCTTAAAAAAATGCTTTACAATCTCTTACTTCCGCTAAAATGGATCACAGATTTTCTTGACATCACCTCAGACTTCAGCTTCTCATCAGATCTTCTGTCCAATCAAATGCTCTCTAGAATATGAAGCGTCCCGTCCACTACATTATAAATAGGCGCTGAAGCTGTGGCTGAAATCGTTCACACATTCACTATTTTCTACATAGAGAATGGCGATTCAGACAGTGTAAATATGCCCTCCATCCAGTCTGCTCCAGTCCAGAGACATGAGCGCACAGAGTGGATCATATGCACGAGTCGGCACAGACCACAAAACGTATCGGACCCATTTGAATTCTGCACAGAATTCTATATTTTAAAGCGATATGAAGGAGATTAGGAGGAGAAACGGTTAGAGATTAGAAGCAAACCGGTTTTGCCAAGCTCAACGGCTCTGGCCAAGCTGTGATATAAATGAAACGCTTTGGCTATTTTAAAAAAGGGGAGGAGTTGTTCGATATGCGCTAAATGATCAAGATTTTCTTGACATCACCTCAGACTTCAGCTTCTGGGGGGGGGGGGGGGGGGGGGGTATTCTAACTTTTCTTATTATATTGTATATTTTGACCACTCAGCATCCAGGACCAGAACTATCTGAGCTCATTTAGAACAATGATAATTCCCAAGCCGAGCAAAGGCACATATTGTCCTGTTCTTGTGTCAATAGGATGGAGTATTTTGTCTCTCAGGGTTTATGATTCACCGGTGACAGGAAAAAAATCACAATGGTCGGAGGTCAGAGGCATCAGTTTGACTGTGTGTGTGTTTTAGGAGGATAACACATGTGTGACTCTTCCCTTTGTATTCTGGCTAAACTTGGAGCTTTGCCAGACGGCTCAGTAAACATATACACACCTCTTCTGTTATTGTTTTCCATTTTAGAAGTTCTCATTCGCTTTATTCCTGTCTTTTTTTTAAACGCTTTGTTGACTGTATGCATCAAGTTCAAACAACTGAGCAATGAAAAATCACAAAAAAATATACATTTCTTGAATTTATCTGAAAATTCGTTTATTAATAACTACAAACCAACATTTTGTCCTTACCTAGCTACTCCCTACTGAATGACTGATTAATTTAGCTAATTTTGCAGCTCTTTTCCTCATTTATAAATTGTATACGTTTTGTCTATGTAATTTTAATGTATATTATTATTGCTAGAAAATGACAAATTCACAGAAATCACACTTGAGTTGCAATATTTGCAAACCTCACAGAAAATGAATAGAAAAAAAACATTTTCTCCTCAGGTAACCTCTTTCCTTTCACTGACCGTTTGTTAAAACTTTTTTCATGCTGTATTTTATACCCTACTCATACAGTATCATGACCTTTTCTTTCGTTTTATTAACCTATCATTTACTCCATCTCTTTCTGTATCGCAGCATCTCATTTTCTCACTCTTTCTTCGTTTCTTTCAGCCTCAGTTCTTCGTTTACCTTCCCTAAAGCTCTCTCTTTTTTCTCTCTCCGTCTCTCTGTGTCTGTCTCTGTCTCCTACACACTATTGTTCCTCCCTTCCTCCTGCTCATCTCCAGAGGCCTTTCTTTTCTTTTCTTTTTTTTTCTCTTTTTATGGCTGTGACCGTAAGAGCAGCTGTCACACTGCAGACTGGTTTCGCAGCTCACACCCTGACCGTGTGTTTTCAGAGCTTTGACCCCACGACTGTAAATCAGCCCCTCTCTTAACTGTTTGACCTCCTCTGAAGAGTTTAGGGAGTTTAAAGGGAATAAGTGGCACTTCACTAGAGGACTTTTGCTTTAAATAGTCATTATTGCTAAAGAGAAACCACAAAGAGTCAGTCGAAAGACCGACAAAAGAACAACAGGAGCCGTATGAAAAATCATGTCTGGAGACAAAAGAGCTCAGTATGATGTGGAAAAAGGACATCTATTTAGGTAGAGATGCCAAAAAAAGTTTGAGGGGAAAAATTAAAAATGTAGGAAAAGTTATAAATTATAAACATAAATTTAAAATATTTTTAAATATGATTGATGTATATTTTAATTATACTAATATAATTTAAAGATGCAGTCCGTAACTTTTTTGGTTAAAATTTATCCAAAATCAATTTTTGAGCAAGTACATAACCAGCCAGTGTTCAAAACTATCTCCTTACCTTAGCCCGATTCACAACGGCAAGCTTGTAATAATGTTTTCTAATATGGGTGGTACTGGTAGGTTTCCGTGGGAAATTCGAGCATGCCGCCGTTCATCTTTGTGTCATTACGTGTCTTATGTTATAATTACATTATGTGTCTGTTTACATAAAGAAAGAGTCCCAGCTAGTAGGCTATATCGCATGTGAGGATGCTGCAGGTGACAGATAATTTATAGCTTTTTCTCACAGCAGCTGTAATAATTAAATGGCAGATTGTATGGTATGACAAATTAATGTTAGAGATTAGACTGTACAGAAATTAAAATCTACAGGTAATGCTAATACACACTAAATACACGTAGTCAAGCAATGCTGATGTTGTTAACATTAACAATTTGAGAACAAAGTATAACAATGATAATAATTTGCACAGTTTGATGTGATATGAGCTAAGCGATCGTTAGATTTAATCACCATTGTCAGCACGGTTTATTGTAATGCTTTTTTTCTCAGTTGGTCAGAACAAAAGTGGCAGATTTGTTACTTGCTTGTTCAGATGACATTTTCCGGTAAAAATTCTTATTTAGGTCATACTTCCAAGTGATTCCGAAGTATAGTATCCACCGGTGCGGTGACTGACAGCCACACATTCTCCTCAAAACATTAGATTCATCCGCGGTGAGCAACCGTGCCGATGCACAACCCTCGTAAAGATGATAATTCAGCAAATAACTGCAATTGCAGGTTTCAAACAGAGATGGCGACAAAGAGGCAAAATTTACGGACTGCAGCTTTAAATAATTTATTATAATCTTTTTGTTGTTTGTCTTTAATGTCTTCCATTGTAAGTCTATTACTGTAGATGCAATTTTCACTTTGAACAGACAAGTCAGAACTGTTGTGCTAGTGGGCGGCATATAATTCCACACATTTTTGCATTTTAAAAATGTACTGCACTGAAATTACATGAACTTCAACTGCAGTGTCAAAGAGTCTAAAAAAACAATAGAGGCAAGATCTCTCCCTCCTTCTTGAATATTATTCATCTCACTTCTGGGAAAAATGTTGGCCCTCTCTTATCAGCTTTGAATGTCTCCTGAACATTGAGAATGTTACTTTTTTCTATTTGCAAGGTAATGCATTAAATTGGTCCTGCACATCTGTTTCTGTGCTTTATGATAAATATGTTAAGCTTTTGTCCTTGAGCTACAAATACACTTTGAGAGAAGGTTTGCATTTACACACACACACACAACTTTGATCAAGAAATATGCTTAGTACAGTTTATCCTCATGCAGGTTGGGGCAAATACTGTGGCTTCGTATCCCATTTCTGTTATCCCATCATCATCTGATAAGACAAAACCATCCATTAGATGATGATAACACTTTGTCTAGACTTATTTAAAGAGGCCCTGTTAGGCTTTTTTACATTTTCAATTTTCTTTAGTGTTAATGTTGCTGTTCGATCATCAAAAAGGTCTGCAAAGTTACAAAGCACAAAGGGAGTTATGCTGTGCTCCATTTCAAGTGGTACTCACTGCAGAGCCAAATGACATCCATGTAACCTAGTCCAGCTCCTCCTCTGTGGACCTAATGGGTGGAGTTATGTTTAGCGATAGAGAGGGTTATGGGTAGGGTTTGAGTGTGGTTGGGCCGTCTAGCTCCACCCATTGGCTCTACATTGAGCAGCCTCTCTTCCATTTACTTCAGAAGAGGGATGTAGGAGCTAGGAATGACATCACACCTGAGTTGACTGCGTTCCAGTACACAAGTCGGAAAACTAAAATGGACGCATTCAGGCAAACCCTTGTTGTGCTTGCTCTTTCAGAATACAAACACATAAAAAAGCGGTATTGTTTTATAGGTAATGACGATTAGAAGTGCTGATAAACAATATTTTACTACTGTTTCACTACAGTTGAAAAAATTAACTGAGGCTGTAGGTGTTGTGTCTAATACCATATTTGCTAATTCCCATATTCAGTCATCGCTGGAGGAAGCAGGTTGGAGAACAGCAGCTACTTGTCTGGACACAGCATGGGCATCATGGGGAGAGAAATATGACACAAGTCTTCCTCAGACAGCATATGTCTCATACTGTTATCCAACATGAACAGGGTATTACAGAAAAGAATGATGGCATTAATATGCAGGCTGAAAGAATGAGCCCTTTATGCATTTGTTTAAAAATGTAGCAAGGATGTATTTTAAGCTCAAAATAGCATGTGTGATGATTATGTTGATGTCAGATATGTACAAGTATGATATACCATTCAAAAGTTTGGGGATGGGAGGATTTTTTTTATGTTTTTGAAAGAAGTCTCATGCTCACCAAGGCTACATTTATTTGATCTAAAATAAAGTAAAAACATTATAATTGTGAAAGATTATTACAATTTAAAATAACTCTTTTCTATTTGAGTATACTTTAAAATGTAATTTATATATATATATATATATATATATATATATATATATATATATATATATATACATACATATACATATATATTTTTTTTTTTTTTTTTTTTTAATAAAAAATATTTTTGTGGAAACCATGCTTTTTTTCAGGATTCTTTGATAAATAGAAGGTTTGAAAGAACACATTTATTGGAAATAGAAATGTATGTATGTAATATATCCACCTTATTCCTACGCCCCATGACGCTTTGCGCGAATTATGGGTGTAACTTCCGTTAAGCTGTAAACAGTCAGTGAAAGGCTCGCTCTATGAATGCAATAATACGTTTTATTTTTAAACTGGGTACAATGAGATGACATTATTCTACTCTCCCTTCAACCAACGAACATTAAAAGGACATTTAAAAGTGTAAAAGCATCAACAAGGTACTTTCAACAGGCCATGAAAAAGCGCGATTATTTCTACAGTAATAACGGAGGGGTTAAATAACTATAGTGATATATATCTGTATTATGTAATATACGTTGCCTAAATAAAAATGTTTATTAACTTCAGCATTGCGTGATACTATTTCAAAGTGATTTCCATCATTTTTACAGATAATAAATTGTATTTACCTGTGAAAACAAACCTGGAAAGAGACGTGAGGCTTTGAGGAGAAAAACGAGAGATTCTGAGTGCATTCCAGGGAATTAATGGGATATATCGTAAATTATATTGGGAGAACAGACCACAAATGTGCAGTATATGTTGTCCTTTGTCATACTATTACAGCGGTATGTAAAGGGACAAAAGAAAATAATCACGAGGATAGAAAGCAGCGACTGAAAAGAGCTCTTGCCATAGATATTCTTGTTATAACATGTTACATTAAAATACCAAGCGTTACGTTATTCTTATGATGTCTGAAAATAAAACAAGAAAGAAAAATTGACAGCTCATTCAGTCAAACTGACGGATAAGATTTATTTGTAGGGCAACCTTATGATTTGAAACGATTCGTTTCAGTCTAAATGGAAGTTCCCCAAACCGGAAGTGGAACCCATAATTCGAAACGCGGTAGGCTAGTCAGGAATAAGGGGGATAGTAATTTCTACTCAAATTAATTATAAGAATACAACAAAGAGCTATTTTGAGAATCACGTTACTTGGAATTATTATTTTTATTTATTCTATTTTCTAAGTGATTTACCACCTTTTCTGAACATTTTCTTCACCAATAACTTGTACAACAATAATTCTGTTATTTTAGTTTCTCGGTGTTAAAAATAAAGGTAGGTGTTGGCCTACAACTAAATGTCACCTAACCTCGATTTCTCAATCTTTAGATGAAGCTGAGATAGCTGGAGAAATTGGGAAATCAGATTTTTGATTTGGCATTAAAAGCAGACAGCTCAGTGAACCCTGAGTGAACATGATACAGATCCAGTGAGATATGGTTTCCAAAACAAAGAAAATAAAGTTATGGTGATGGCATTACAAGTAATATGTCTTTGTAGGCATTAATTAAAACCTGGATTTCTAAGGATTTTGTGTGAATTCATTGGGGATTGAGAGCAAGCAAATTTATTGACATATTGAAAGAAAAAAAAAAACACTGCATTCTTTTTCACTGTTGAATGGGTTATCCTATTTCAAAGACACAGAGCCAAACCCAGAGAAATACTACACTAGTCCAACAATATCAGAAATATGAATACATAAACCCCATAATTATTATCAAGCCATTTAAACAACAAAGACCGTCAAGCAGCTTCTCAGAATGGGGTCGGGGGCCGCTGCATCTCGATTTTAGCTTGGCTTGATGGATTGGGCATAAATTCTTGTTCAGACAATGAAAATGTGATTGAATTTCAAGCTATGCTTGCCATAAATTTCAGAAGAAATCAACCACGATACTATTTTTGAAAGCACAGACCGAACTGCAGAGTTTGATACATCCAATTTTCTTACAGAGCTGCCGATCTTAGACATCTGTTTAACCATGCATTCAGCATTTTTGCTGGCAAAGGAAAATTAAGCAAACGCTTCGATTAAGAGGTGAATATAAGACTCACAGAGTCACTCAAGCCAAAACCATAAACGCTACCAAGATTTTGATTGGACAATTTAATATTGAAGCAAACATGTAACACAAACTCTTGTGGTGAACACCAATGTCTCGGAAAAATGGCATTTATCGATTTTATAGGACGTATCGTCTTCTACATACTCTTGGATGGAGGTCTCTACTGGTTTCTGTCCTAATGAAGGCATATTTGGATAGTGTCACAGAGAAAGAGAGCTGGAATTGTTCCATGGTCTCACATTCTTTGACAAACACACCTTGCTAGCACATGTTACTGAAACAGTGAGCTAATTAGCTTAAACAATAAGGTTTACATTCACTGACGTACATACCTTCAGAGGAGGTAACGTTTTCAGGCATTACTCTGCACTTCCACTCTTTTTTCCATTCATATTTATTTTAACAAGGCCATAGAGAACGTTTGGCAGCTGGCACTCCAGATAGTATTTCTCTTTGTTCATATGCTGGCAGCACACTACTCAAACATTTTTAGACGTTTTAGGCCATTCACATGTTTGGTGTACATGGAGTTTTACTGAATGTCATTTCAAGTCAACATGGAATCAAAATTGATGCTGTTTACTTTATTGATACACATTCCTGGTTTTATTGTGTATGATTCATCAGTGTGTGTTATTCCAAAGGAAAAATAATATTTGTCTTTTTAATTTTTCATCAAAATGTAATTCACAAATTTTCTTTTCCTTTTAACATCATTTTGGCTGTGTAAGCTATTGGATAATGTTAACTCTCTGTTTTCCTCTAAGTTTGACATCCAGAAAATGTCCAAATACTTACTGTATCTGAGGCAGTAATTATATATAATTATTTTCACACACACAGTGTTGGGTGTAACGAATTACAAGTAACACGAGCTAATCAGGTTACTTTTTGAAGTAACTAGTAAAGTAATGCATTGCTTTTAAATTTACAACAAAATATCTGAGTTAGGCTACTTTAGGCTACTAGTTTTCCCGTTTATTGACTGACAGCTCCTCTGTCCCCATGTTGACAGAAATTGTAAGTGCAGAGGCGTTGTGGGCGCTAAACATGGCGCTTCTAGATGATAGACTAAATGTAAGCAGGCCTTTACTCCTCTCACTTGAACAAAAACAGATTCAGTATTCCTCAAAATGAATAAAAACAGTGAAATGCAAACTCAAAATAGTATAGCAGTGATTAAATATGTTACATTACACCAAAATACTTTATGTATTTAATATCACTTTATTAATCAATGTCTTTGCTGCTGACCTTTGATGATCCAGTTCAACTATACTAAGTAAAAATTACTTTAGATAAACATCACATTTGTGTTTCATTTTTTTGTTTTTATTGCTGTAAGAGTGACAAACTTTCTACTGTCCGATTCTTCTGCAATCCAGAATTGCGGAAAGGTTTGTTTGAGCTGCGCCCTCTACAGGCATGAATTTGCATTTCCTTCAGCCTGTAGTCTCATGTAGCCAGACCTTCAGATGGATGGCAGAAGGTCTGGACTCTATCAAAGACTATAGAATAACACAAGACGTGTCACTCGTATTATTTTGAATGGGAAAAAGTGCAACGCACAATATGACGGAATAAGTCCTGCCTTCTAAATAAGAGGCAGTCACCGATTGGTAAAGTCATCGCGTCACTGCAGCGGCTGTTAGAAGCTCCGGTTCCTATAGAAACAGTCAGACGCACGCCTCCGAAATGAGACTCTATTTAGGACTTTGCATGTGCATTAGCTTGATCCAGCCTGAAAAATACCGTTTGTTGTCATGATTCGAGCGTTTAGAAACAAAATTTATGAGACAGTTGTCAGATTTCATTGGTGATTTCAAATATGAAATTTAATCGAAAGCTTGGCAAACAGCTTTGGAGAATTTGATGTTTCCCCATTCAAAGAGAAAGGAGCTGCACTTGCATGCCCGAGAGACGTTTCAAAGATGGCCACCGAGTGAAATGACTTGTCTTAAAGGGACCTTGACTCTATTGCAGCTTTCAATGGCCAAGGACCACCCAAGAGGACGTTTGACTGACATGTAACGCAACCAATCACAGTTCGTTTGGTTCCACGTCATGTTTAGGGGCGTGAAAATGTAAAGTCGATGTCCCTACAATAACAGACCTGCGTGCATCTAATAAATGATTCATTCAAGAACGTTATGCAAGTTTACTGCAACAATGGAGCCGCGAACTTCACATACTTTTGAAAATCCAGCATTTAGTTGATCCTGGTAAGCATTCATTATCACAGTTGTAAACATGACGGCGTTCTTCTTCCACGAGGGAGTTTGGCGTCACGGCATTTGTTTCCAGGCGGACTGTTAAAGAACGCGACACACGCGTCTCCCGGACATCCTGTAGAGTTCAACCAACCAGATGACGTCTTCAAAACTCCTGAAGTGTTTCCAGATAAGTGTGCCATATGCATCAGATGTTCAGCCAATGGTCTGTGGGTGTGATGTCTGAGGCTGAGACTATTCAGCCTGAGGCTTATTCATTTCACTTTTAAAATGAATAAGCCTTTACATTTTTCAAAAATAGGGTTTTTGTTTGTTTGTTATCACTGTTGGTCTGAGTTATAACCATGTATTCAATCTAAATGAGGCACATATAGTTCATTCTCCCAACAATAACAGTCCAGAAGAAGTATCATGTTGCATAACAGACAAATGTGAAGTATGGAGCATAAAGGTCTCTTGACGTACAACAGCAGCATGACCTGTCTTACATTTCACAAAATGTGGCGTCTCTAACCCCTAAAGGCAGTTGAAACAGGTCAGCTGAGACAAATGTGCTTGTTTTTTAAGCCATGTTGTACAAAATGTTACTTACAGTCTTTGAAAACCAACACTCGAAATAACTATTACTATTTCCGTTTACTAGCATCTAAAAGCTGTTGGATACATTTTCTTAAATATTAAAGAAAGAACTCACTCAAAAAAGGAAGATTTACTCAGTCCCATGTCTTTCTAAATCTTTAATGGAGCACAAAATGGGATGTCTGTTTTTTACTTGCTTGATTTAAACATACCCAGGCTGACAATGCCTAAATTTCAGAAAGATTTATTGATCTGGAGCAGAAAATTACCATGGAGAAGAAAACAAAGCTTGCAATTTTCTTTCTTGCTTCTCAATAATGGGTCATTGAATCAGATCACTGAATCTTTCTTCATTTAAAACTCTTAACACTGTGATTTTGCTCAGTTTCTCAGCTGTTTAAACTGCATCTCAAAGCATAAACGTGGCGTTAATCATTCTGTGGTTTCAGAGGAAAATGCTGATGCTGTTCTCTCATATGCTACTATGGGTTTGTGAAAAACAGACCTTAACTAACAACAGCTTGTAAGAGGCTGCGGGGGGTGACATCAGAGCTTTGAACAGGAGCCAATCAGCAGTCAGGCGGAGCCTCCTCGTATGAGAAAGTGCAAACTTATTAAAAAAAAAAACCCTACTTTTTCTCTTGTTCTGCAGACAGGTATAGGCCTGCTCACAGGGGCTATAAGGGGCCTAAAAAACTGAGGTTACAGCAGCCTACTTTAAGCCTGAAGAGAACGAATGAGCTTTGCTTGCCAAAAGCAGCAGATTAATTCAGCTCTATATACAGCGCCCGTGTGCACTTAGTGGCTTTGGGATTAGTGTTTTAAGAGCCAACACATGGATGTGGATCACATTTCAAAATTTATGTGCACAGAACTTCATTTTTTTGAGACCAACATTTAAAGTCAAAATTGACAATTCTTGTTATTTGATGGAATATTGCAGTATTTGTTATATATGATTTATTCGTGCACATAATTTTTTTAATTTAATTTGCCCTTGTAATCTTTAATCTCTTCTCTGATGATGTGTTTACTGGCGCGAGGGCGGGTTACTCACATGAGATCGACCAATAGCAAACCACAACCATCCAATCGTCCAATCAATTCCCGACTAACAAAATCTAGTCCCGCTCTACTTTTTTTTTTTTTCTTGTTCGAGGATCTGTTTCACTCAGATATACGCCACAATAGGTTGGCAGGAAGTGATTTTTTTTTACATAGGAAACACTATGAAATGCCTATGTTTTGCGTCATTTATTGTTGCTCTAATTGACTAAACAGAGAAACCACAAGTAGCTTTTATCATGTACCAAAAGTTGTTGTTCATCGGTGGGAAAAATGCACGAAACTGACTGAAAAATGCAGGAAAAAGTGGCTTGTAATCCTGCGTCTGCGGTCGTGAGGAGCCGAGTATAATGCTTGTGTGTGCAGTGACCACATTGACAAAAGATAAATACACCTTGCATATGCAACCACTAACAAAAAAAGTAGTATGCCTCCATAGTTTTGTATGCTTTCATTTGTTTTCTGGAGTAGAAGGATGTCCGTACCCGGTTGCATAAAGCACCTTAGTATAACATATGTTTTGGAAAACTTTGGTCGCTTTATATGATCTGTCGATTTATATGATAAACATTTTAATTTAAGTGTTTGCATAATAATTACGTAAAATACCTTATCTGTATTAAAAGGATTAGTTCACTTTAAAATGAAAATTACTCCAAGATTTACTCACCCTCAAGCCATCCTAGGTGTATATGACTTTTTTCTTTCTGATGAACACAATCAGAGTTATATTGTTAAATATCCTGACGCATCCAAGCTTTATAATGGTAGTGAACGGGACCAACGAGTATGAAGCTTACGAAGGTACATCCATCCATTATAAACGTACTCCACACGGCTCCGGGGGGTTAATAAAGGCCTTCTGAAGCAAAGCGATGCGTTTGTGTAAGAACATATCCATATTTAACAAGTTATAAAGTAAAATATCTAACGTCCACCAAACCGCCTTCCATATTCAACTTAGGAAAAAGTGTAACTGCGTAGCGTTTTGAACTGTGAGAGTTTTACACTTTCTTTGTAAGTTGAATACGTAAGGTAAGGGGAAATACCATAGGTAAGGGGAAATCATGCCTTAAGTCTCATACTTATGGAAAAACTTGAGGTGCTTTACACAACCAGGCACTGGAGAAGTTTCTTACAGCCTCGATGACCGGCTGACATCGATATGACATCCAAAGTATGTAAGATAGTACAACTAGATCACTTTTATTGAATCCAAAAGGTTTTAATTCTATTTTGCTACATATAAAGGTATTTTAAAGATTCTGAAGTGTCAAAAGGTCATTCGGTTTAACTGTCCAAAGGCCAATACAGCCATTTCAATTGTGATTAAAATATCTTAAAATGTAATAAATGTATATATATTTTTTTATTCTGGCATGATTTTATAACATCATGTCAACATAGTGCAAAATGGTATTAAATGTATGTGTAGAAGTCGTTGCTTTGTTATGAGAAAGAATGTCCGGAAAAATGAATTTCATTGATGTCATTCGGAGTAACCAATATAAAGGGATCATTTTGGATCAAGTCATGCGGTCAATATCATGTGACAGGATGTGAGATCATTCAGACACCTGCAAAGGACCACATGGCCATGAAGCAAAGTAACTAACTCTCTTTTAACTATTTGAAAAATTCATGTTTTCACTTGCTCATACGCATGTCCTGAAACATCAGGTCATTTGGTACAACCGCTATAAAACATGGAAAATTTTGTAATATTTTACAAACTTGTATTAAATATAAAATGTTTGATTGTCCTTTTGTTAGCTAGCTAGATTTCAGCCTGTTAGCATTGTTTGAAAATATCATCATTCGGTAAAACCGAAATTTTGGTTAAACCGAATGACTTTTTTTGGTGACAAATTTTGTCCATCTTGTAAAAAATGACAAAAGCAGTGTTAATTGATTATAAAAACCACATAATCTCATTGTTAACACTTAATAAAACTTCAAAATTAATTATATTTACAGTTTTTTTTTACACTTTTAAAAACCTTATTCTCTTGTAATAGTGTCTAAACAAGTACATTAAGGACTGAATTCACAGTAAAAGAGTAAGCAAAAAGTATGCGGATGACCTACTACTTCCAGTGAGATTCTGAAGTGTGCATACAATTGACACTTTACTATCCCATGAGAGCTGGTAGGTCACATGATAATGACAACATGGCGAATGTAGTATGTCCAAATTACATTCTATTACATTCATACTACACACATTAATACTATGTAGAACTTACTTTTTTAGCGATCGCAAAGGAATTACTTATTCAAAATAAGTATCTACTCAGGAGAGTATGTGATTGCCTTTCACAACTTCTGTTTCATGCCAACTTTAATGAGAAGCTCAGTAAAACATGAATTAAACACAGTTGAGAATGAATCAGTCTCTATTTTGTATCAAACATACATTTTTGTCATGTGGAATGTCTTTTGAGTAAGTTTTCATCTGTGCATTATTTTCAATACATACACATGTAGGTCATTTCTTTTATTATGGACCACATAAATAAATGGTTTGACCCAAACTGTGCTTTAAAGGATTAGTTCACTTTAAAATGAAAATTACCCCAAGCTTTACTCACCCTCAAGCCATACTAGGTGTATATGGTGTGTATTCAACTTACAAAAAAAGCGCAACACGTCAGTTAAATTTTTTTCCTAAGTTGAATACGGAAGGCGGTCTGGTGGAAGTTAGATATTTTAATTCATAACTTGTTAAATATGGATATTTTTCTCTCATCGCTTTGCTTCAGAAGGCCTTTACTAACCCCCCGGAGCCGTGTGGAGTACGTTTATGATGGATGGATGCACTTTCTTGGTCCCGTTCACTGCCATTATAAATCTTGGATGCGTCAGGATATTTATTAATATAACTCCAAATGTGTTCATCAGAAAGAAGAAAGTCATATACATTAGGATGGCTTGAGGATGAGTAAAGCTTGGGGTAATTTTCATTTTAAAGTGAACTAATCCTTTAAATTACTTGGATTTCAATTACAAATTTGCTTAGTTAGAACCCTAATTTAAGGTAAAAGGGAAAACAGTGTGTGAGCCTCAAAACAATCAATTTTACATTTTAAATCACAATTCTATTCCACATATTTTGATTTACTGAAATGCTACCCTTGCGCAATTGTGAGTCAACATAGTGGGTTTGTTTCTAAATATGACTCAGAATTCTGACTCCACTAAAATCATCAGGGTCAAAAAAAGACGTATTCATTCCCCGGCCAATGCAAATACACAATCTCTGGACTAGATGTTTCACAAAAATGGCACTGCTCTCCATTGACAATACATGAATGTGCCTGTAATGTTTTAAATAAACCTGTCCTGAAGCTGGAAATAGATCATTCACAGGTGTGCAGGTGTTTATACTTCAAACCATCATTTACATCATGTTGAAATAAAGACTTGAACCAAGCTGGGCATCTTTGAGTGCATATTATAGTGCAGACATCCATAGAACTAGCCTAGTGTCAATGTAGGGGAAATGTTGGGCACAAAGTAAACAGAAACAATTAGACTAAACATTTGTATATGAAGAAAAAACAGTAGCTGCATTTAATTTTCACATCTTCAGTCCCTTCTTCTTCAAGTCCTCTTTGGCTTCCTTTATTTGCGCTTGCAGCTCTTTGGCTGCGTCCTCACAGTCATTAAATGTGGCCACACGGTAACCGACAGTTGCCAAAGAGTAACACCCAAACGCCACCAGCAGATATACAGGCATCGGCCACGCCATCTCTTTATACTGGGGAGGCAGCTGCAAATCAAGAAGGTCAAAGGTAACGAGTCCCCATGAAATGCCAATCAGTGACACTCCAAGAAGCCACTCCAGAAGCTTGGTCATGGTTCGGAGGATTGTGGGACAGGTGGAGGGCAAAATTATAGCTGAAGAATCCACCTATGAGGATAAATATGCTTCTGTGAGGTTAGATAGTACTGTTTAACATGTATACTTTTAGATGACGCACACTGTTTTTCTTTATTAGGCTAATGTCAAAGTGGCCATTTAGATTTGGCAGTACATAGAACACTGTACGAATGTTTTACATCAAAAATAAAAATGTACTTATTAATGTGCTTGCATTTAATTATTAAGAAACTATTTCTTGCAGAGCTTTAGATTAAAACTGACAGTCACAATTTCTAGAGCTACTGCTTGAGACAGGCGAAATCGGAAGATAACGAAATAAATAGTACAGGGGAAAAAAAAAGAAATACACAGGCGTTTTTTTAAAAATGTACTCTGAGCCTCACTCGGATTGAACAGCTAGCATGAATGCTAATGATTACAGGAGATTACAATGAAATCTGACAGCCAACGCAACACACATGTAATCTTTTAACTTCGTAACAATGATCAGCTCCTGAACATTAAATAAGTACAATGAAAATGCACTGATGATATCCAAATAAACTCTCACCCACTATCCAAAGCCAGCTCACCACTTTCGAAATAACGCACGTTGATGACGTGGATGCCGAAAAGCATTATGGAACATGTAGTGTACGTCTTCAGACTCGTGCACTACATACACTACAGGACCATATTCGACTAATTTAAACCACGTTTCAGTATTTTATAACTGTCTTTTTGACTTTTAAATATTAAATGCAAAGAAAAAAAATTATTTCATTTTTTGTATTTATTTTGTATTTGTGCTATCATTTGAAACATTTTTTGGAGTTTAGGAACGTTTATTTGTTTATTTGTATGTTTTTTTGTTTGTTGGTTGGTTGGTTTTTAATTATAGCCTTAACGAAAAATCTTTAAAATATCTAAAACATCTTAACCCCTATTATACTCTATGCTATGGGCAAATTCTTGCTTTCTCTTAAATAAAGAATAAGAAGTGAGATCTACTGTTTTAAATGCTAAAAAATGAATATTTTAATAAACTGGGAGAGCTATTTATTTATTTATTTGGCTACACTGTAAAAAAGAATTGTTGGTTTAACTTAAAAAAAGTAAGCTAACTGGTTGCCTTAATTTTGAGTTCATTGAAATGAAAAATTTGAGTTAATACAATAAAGGTGATTGGTTAAATCAACAGAAACTCAAAATATTGCAATCTGAACCACATTAAGAAAAAATGTTGTGATAACAAATCATGAAAATATTTTTAAACAGTGTACTTAAGCTACTTACTACTACTGCTTGCTTGCTTGCTTGCTTACTATGTTTCCGTATGTATTTTAAAACGGTATGATGTTCCTTACATAGCCTATTAAAATAAAAATAAAAAAGAAACCATGTAGCCTATGTTTTATGCTAAACACTCGCGCCAATATTTTTGGATATTCGTTCGTCTGTGTGTTTGTTTGTTTGACTGATTCAGCTGACTACAGCTTTGTTTAAAATTTCTTTAAAAATATCAGTCAGTTAATACATAGTATAAGGTCTATTAAACCACGTTTTCCTCAAGTGGGATCCACTCGTTTATCTGTAGTCCTGGCAGGAAATGAAACGCCTGCGCGGTATCAGTCTGAAGCTGTTTTCGTCTCTGTCTCTCTGGCTGTTGGCGGCTTGGCGCAGTTGAGTGTCTTGTGGATGCCGCGGGTGACATCCGCCCATTCAGCACGGATAACAGAAGCGAGTCCATGACCCATCACACCTCCTCACCAGCCAAGAAGGTATAAACATCACTCACAGACAGCACTGAGGCTCCTGAAAAACATCATCCTCACTGCAAACGCGAGGTTATTCTTGGTGATGTTTACACTTGTCAGCGACTGCTTCTTTCAATACTGCAAGTGGTTGTAAAAAAGAAACGTAGCCAAGCATGGCATTTGTGTGTGGGTTTGGCACCTTTCAGTCAACTGTTTTGTTCAACACTACCTTGATTTTATTAAAACTATTAGACTATTACCAAACATTTAAGATCATAAATAATTATTCAAAAAAAAAAAAGTACTAGGCTAATCTATCTATCTATCTATCTATCTATCTCTTGGGACAGTAATGGCTGTGATTCATTTCATAATCTGTGTGATTCTTTGCTGCCTGGGTGTTTGCGTAGGAGTACGTGTTCAGTGAGCAGAATGTACACGAAGCACAGTGGGAAAAAAGCAAGTTGGCCGTTCACAGTGTTTGAGACTGCCAGTCCCCTGTTCTCCAGCTCAGGAAACCTGTGATCCAGCAGAGAACAGTTGGCAGACACAACAGAACAGGCTGCACTGAGGCAGAGGGGGTGATGGAGGGAACGAGGGTGTGAGGAGAACAACACAGAACTTAAAGAATAAGATGAAAAGATGAAGGTCAAAAGAGAAAGGAGGGATTCAGGGACAAGACTCTTAAAACCTTCTGCAGGTTTTTTTTTTTTTTTTTTTTTTTCCCGAATTTGTAACTTTGTTTGCAGAATGTGGAAGCATCTTTGGTGAAATGACAGAGAGAAACTGGAGAAATAGTGAAGACTGGCAGCAGAATGCGAGGAGGGGCTGTTGGGTTTGGTGGGGAGCGCTACAGGTGCAGACTGGTCAGCCGGTGACCTTAATGGTGCATTAAATCCAGATGCTTAAATAGCTTACATGCTTAAACTCTGGTCCCCTGCCACCACCCAGAGAGAAAAGATCTGCACTGTGTGTGTGTGTTTGTGTGTGTGTGTGTGTGTGTGTGTGTGTGTGTGTGTGTGTGTGTGTGTGTGTGGGTAGGTTTACTTAGCTACACTTTAGGTCCAAAATTGTCCCCAGGCATGAGCTAAATTGCACAAAACCTCACTTTGGGGAAGGACATCCTCAATTGAAAAAAAAAAAAATACAATTTATAGATAACGTACATAACAAATACACACACATATATACACTGATCAGGCATAACATTATGACCACCTTCCTAATATTGTGTTGGTCCCTCTTTTGCTGCCAAAACAGCCCTGACCCGTCGAGGCATGGACTCCACTAGACCTCTGAAGGTGTGCTGTGGTATCTGGCACCAAGATGTTAGCAGCAGATCCTTTAAGACCTGTCAGTTGCTAGGTGGGGCCTCCATGGATCGGACTTGTTTGTTCAGCACATCCCACAGATGCTCGATTGGATTGAGATCAGGGGAATTTGAAGGCCAAGTCAACACCTCAAACTCGTTGTTGTGCTCCTCAAACCATTCCTGAACCATTTTTGCTTTGTGGCAGGACACATTATCCTGCTGAAAGAGGGCACAGCCACCAGGGAATACCGTTTCCATGAAAGGGTGTACATGGTCTGCAACAATGCTTAGGTAGGTGGTACGTGTCAAAGTAACATCCACATGGGTGGCAGGACCCAAGGTTTCCCAGCAGAACATTGCCCAAAGCATCACACTGCCTCTGCCAGCTTGCCTTCTTCCCATAGTGCATCCTGGTGCCATGTGTTCCCCAGGTAAGTGACGCACACGCACCCGGCCATTCACGTGATGTAAAAGAATATGTGATTCATCAGACCAGGCCACCTTCTTCCATTGCTCTGTGGTCTAGTTGTGATGCTCATGTGCCCACTGCTGGCACTTTCGGCGGTGGACAGGGGTCAGCATGGGCACCCTGACTGGTCTGCGGCTATGCATCCCCATACGCAACAAATGCACTGTGTATTCTGACATCTTTCTATAAGAACCAGCATTAACTTCTTGAGAAATTTGAACTACAGCAGCTCGTCTGCTTCACCACTGTTACTTCCTTTGACCACTTTTGATAGATCCTGACCACTGCAGACCAGGAACACTCCACAAGAGCTGCAGTTTTGGAGATGCTCTGACCCAGTCGTCTAGCCATCACAGTTTGTGGATGAAACCTCAGATGAACAACAGCACATGACATATCACACCGTGTCATTATTTATTTAACAAAAACTAGGCCAAAATGGAGAAGCCATGTGTGACAAACTAAGGATACCCTTATTGTTTCCTTAGGAATTAAGAGGGTGAGTAGCAGTCAGGCACTGCTAATCAAATACCTTTGATTAATTGATCATCAGTAAGTGTGATCACCTCTATAAAAGCTGAAGTTCTGGCAGTTTGCTGGTCTGGAGCCTTCAGGTGTGTAACACAATGCCAAGGAGGGAAGATGTTCAGAGAAATTGCAGACAACCCAAGAACTACACCTCAGACTCTACAGGCCATACTTAACATGTTAAATGATAAAGTTTAAGACGGTACAATTAGAAAAAGACTGGTCAAGTATAGCATGTTTGGAAGGGTTGCCAGGAGAAAGTTCTGGTCTCTGAAAAAAAAACATGGCAGCACGGCTTAGGTTTGCAAAGTTGCATCTGAACAAACCTCAAGACTTCTGGAACAATGTCCTTTGGACAGACAAGACCATAGTGGAGATGTTTGGCCATAATGCACAGCGCCAAGTTAGGCGAAAACTAAACACAGCATATCAGAACAAACACCTCATACCAAAAATCTAGCATACTGATGGAGGGGTGATGATTTTGGGCTTGTTTTGTAGCCACAGGACCTGGGCATCTCACAGTCATTGAGTCGACCATGAACTCCTCTGTGTACCAAAATATTCTAGAGTCAAATGTGAGGCCATCCGTCCGACATCTAGAGCTTGGCCAAAATTGGGTCATGCACCTGGACAATGATCCCAAAACACCAGCAAATCTACAACAGAATGGCTGAAAAAGAAAAGATTAAAGGTGTTGTAATGGTCCAAAGAAGTCCAGATCTCATCCCGACTGAAAAGCTGTGGCGAGAGCTGTGCATAAACAGATGCCCACAAACCTCAATAAACTGGACCAACGTTGTAAAGAAGAGTGGGCCAAAATTCCTCCAGAACGATGTGAGAGACTGATAAAGTCATACAGAAAATGATAAATGCTAAAAGTGGATCTACAGGCAATTGAATCACAGGGTGTCACCCATGGTTTTCCCATCTTGGCTTTATTTTTGCTAAATAAATAATGACATGGTGTGATATGTCATGTGTTGTTGTTCATCTGAGGTTTTATTTTCCAAATATTAAGATCTGCCAAGCACTAGATGATTTTTTTTATTATGTCCTGATATGGAAAACCATGGAATTCAATAGGGTGTCCTATCGTTTTCACATGACTGTATATGCTGATTTGTTCAAAAGTACAACAATTATTTGAAATATAAATCTTTTGATACCATTTAATCGTCTTTTCTGTCACTTTTGATCAGTTTTAACAATGTCCCCTTGCTTAAAAAAGTATTCACATCTTTAAAATAATCTTACTAACATTATATAAAAGTTATATTTAGATTTAGATTTTAGATGTCCCATATATTTTGAAAAAGTTTTGTTTCTAAAAATATTTTATTTTCTATTTAATTTATTATTTGATTATTTATCAATTGTCATTTTCGTGAATCTTTCTTCTAGTCTATATTTATTTTTAGCTTTATATAAAAACAACAGATATGGTCTGGTCCCTTTAAGTGTGTGTGTGTGTGTGTGTGTGTGTGTGTGTGTGTGTGTGCGTGTGTGTGCATGCGTGTTTGCGTGTGCGTGCATGTGTGTGTCCGTGTGTGTGTGTGGTTCAGGTAAACCCTACATTTGGGGACAAAATGTCCCCACAAAGATGGAAATATCTGAAATCCTTGTCCTTGTGGGGACATTTTTTGGTCCCTATGAGGAAAACAGCTTATAGATCATACAGAATGATGTTTTTTAAAATGTAAAAATGTTGAAAGTATTCTGTGATGGGTAGATTAAGGGTTAGGGGATAGAATATACAATTTGTACAGTGTAAAAAAAATCATTTTGTCTATGAAATATCCCCATCAAACATAAAAACCCAAAGTGTGTGTGTGTGTGTGGTGTGAGACGCCAGTGGTGGAAAATGTCCTTGAAATGATCACTGTTAACCCAAGCAACAGTAACTAAGCAGGATGTAGGATCACCGGAGACCTGATGTGTTAAAAGAAAAAGAAAGAGGAAGAAAAAGAAGGTAAAAGTGAAAATGTACCTTCATTTAGGGTTTGAAAGGAGAGCACTGTGGACACTCCATGGCTCCAATGTGAGCTGCTTAGATGGGGCAGACAAAATATGATTTAAAGGGAACAATTGCAGATAAGTGTGTTTATGAGAGAGAGAGAAAGAGAGGGAGGGAGGGAGACAATAGTGCCTGACTCACAAACAGGAACCCTCTGTTTCCTGTGCCTGAGATCTCAGTCTCCGTCTACTCTCTTTTTCACACACACACACTCACACAAACTCGGTCAGAGAGAGAGACTGACCATCTGAGGTCATGCAATGACAGTATGTTTTGTTGTGCTAATTGCATGAAGCAATTATGTTATCTATTTAATAAATAAGTCTAAATAAATGCATCACATTAGTAGTGCTTTCTGATGCATCTCTACAATATTTCTCATATGATTAGGGATTTGTACACACCTAAACTATAAGTATTGAAGTCAATTTAAATGTTTTTTTTTCTTTACAGTGACATGCACTGATGAATCTTTCACATGCATTTAGAAAGTAAATCACTTTTGATTTCATGTTGGTCACACCATAGCAACAGACCTGAGGTCCATCGGCGAGTTTTGCATGGACAAATACTTCTCAGATTTTCTTTAGAAATGTGAATATCACTTATTATGTTTGGCCAATATTCTTAAATATTTTAACTGATCTAACATACACAGATGTGATTTTGATGGAATGTATCTACCCTATTCAGAGTCGACCTGGCTGGATCTGCCATCATTTTCCAGTATCTGTGTATGTTGGAGGAATTCTCCCATCATTCTTGTCTTCAGTATGAAAACCACTCCTTGGTTAGGCTCAGTCCCGGCCAAATCCTGACACGGACAGTCAAGATGTCTTGGTGACTTAGCAGTGTGTTTTTGGTCAGCGCTTTGATCTCTTCTGCGGTGGGTTATAGGCATTTTGTTGATAGTTTTTCATACAAGTCAAACGCTTCATTAATGAAGACAACTGAGCAAGGGACAGCTGGACTCATAAATATTCACAGTATGGGGGAAATATAAACAGCATAAATTCTAACCTGACGTTCTGTGCCTAAATACAAAGTCAGAAGGTGTATGAGAGTGTAAGCACGGGATCTGTGCCCTTCCTGTCAAAGTCCACCTGTTTCTGCTTCTGCGTGGAAAAAGACCAGAGAGACACAAAGGATGGAAAGAAAGACATATGGAAACAGGAATGTGCTTTTCTCAATCCCTGTCAGCAGTTCTCTGGTCTATTTTAGAGCCCCACCAGGCATCTGTTTCTGCACAATTACAATATTTGTACATTGTAAGCAAAAGTGAATTTTATGGGGTGAATGTTTTGTCTTATATAAATATATAAATAATATATATATATATATATATATATATATATATACACACACACACTGGTGGTCAAAAGAACTATTATTAATATTTAAGGACCCAATCAACATATTAGAATGGTTCAGGAAGGATCATGTGATACTGAAGACTTTTCAAAAACATGAAAAAAATCACTAGTGAATATTCTCGCACCAGCACGATTTAGTCGCACCTATTTTTTCTTTTTTCTTTTTTTTTTTTTTTTGCTACAACATGAGAGTAATCAATGCATGCTGATGAATAGTTGTCTTAATCTGCATAGCCTAGTTTTGCACTGATGTAAAAAGACTGACACGCGACCTCATGTTGGCAAAATGTTTTAATCTTTAAACTATCAAATGAAAACCATCAAAAAAAAAACACTTACAACATCTACAACATTTTTAAAAACATCAAATATTAGATCAAATTAGCACATAATCAACTTTGCTCTGCTGCCCGCTATTGCGTCAAGGATCGGCCAAATTTTTAGGTGAATCTTTAAAGTCCCCCTGTAGTCAATCATTTTATCCATTAAAACTCATCTTTGATCACCAAAATAACATATTTAAAAATTCCTGTGAAAAAAAAATGTCTTCATGCCTTAAAATAGCTTGAAAGTAACTCTACACCCTTGCTTCATTTAGTATTTGTGGATCTATGAATATGCTAATTAGCCCCGCCTCCACTCACTCGCACAAGCTCAGAGATCCTGGTCAACTTACTGAGGTAAATGCTGCACAATGGTATCGCTTTTTACAACGTTGGACACATAACGGTAATTAATATGATTAGCCTTTTGCTTGACTACGTTAACAAACAGCTGCTAATAATGTGTTACAAACCCATTCGCCATCTCAGTCAGACAGCTGCCTTCTAAAAAAATCAGTATCCTTAGAAACGCTTGAACAACTCAGAACATCAATGAAGAACGGTATATAGTTCATCTTAACATCGTACATCATACAGCCGCTATATTGCTAAATCTACCTGATTTTTTCACATCAACAGAAAAACATACCGGGATAACCTGGTTTCTCTTGAGACACCCCTGAGCGGTCATAGTTAATGATATGCTAAAGCCCGCCGGCACATTGATGTGATTGGTTACAAGGTAGTTTGTGATGTGAGAAACACGAGCAATTTCAAACCACGTTTTTGAAACTGTCTTTAGATCAGTGCGGTTTTAAACAGAAAATACTCGGCAATGGTGTTGACTTATGAATTTGCACATGGTTTGTCTTAAAGCATATTAAAAACGCCACACAGACATATAAACAACATTAAAAACTTGATTTTCACCACAGGGGGACTTTAAAAGTGGATGTTTAGGAAATTGCTGCGGCAAGTTTTTTTTTTGCCATCTAGTGGTTTAGAGGAAAATAAAATCAAAGGCATCTTTTACCCCGGAGCGCCTTTAGCCCCGTTGTCCCCTAGGCCTATATATAATTTTTCTCTCTCTCTCTCTCTCTCTCTCTCTCTCTCTCTCTCTCTCTCTCTCTCTCTCTCTCTCTCTCTCTCTCTCTCTCTCTCTCTCTCTCTCTCTGGGCAATTTGGGAAGAGATTCTGATGTCCTGCGCTGTAGAAGCGCACATTTGAACTGTAACGTGCCGATCTAGCCGGCGGGAGATAAGCTGGCATACACTTGCTGCATGTCTCATAAAACGTTCAAAAATGTAAACGTCTGGGAGAAAGGGAAGAGCAGACATATGGATAGATCTGAAAAAGCGTGACGACACAAAAGAGAGCTCTATTCAGTGCACAGAAAAACTGCCTTTCTTTTTATGAGTACTGAATTGAGCTGTCTTTCGTGTCTGAATGGAAAAATACACACAACATTATGTCAAAATGTCCATTTTGGAGAATATTCACGTATACAAAGTTGGTTATGTCTTAAGAAAACGTAAACAGTTTTGAGGATATTGGATGTGCATCAGTGTAAAAAATGCAAGGGCTGGAGGGCAGATACCGGCTGCATCTGAAAACTTAGACAGCTGACTTTTTGCCTCACTGCCCTATCAGGCAATGACTTTGTAGGCAGCGTTTGCCCACGAAGGCACCTCACGAGAATGATTTCGGAGAATGACTTCTGAGGCAGCGTAGCTGTTTAATGATCTGGAGCAAAATAGCGCAAGCTAACTAAGTGAATATTTAAGCACTACAATAGTACATTTACACACAACTTCAGACGCCATTTTTATTTTTTTAGCTCAACTGTCACAGAATGGAAAGCACAGGATTGTGGGATATCAAAGGCAGCGAAGGATACATCTATGCTGCCTTCAAAAATCGATCAGATGAAGGTTTCTTAGGAGACTGGAGCCCTGTCAAATAAATTTTGATCAAGTAAATTAACCCTGCTGATCATAATAGACTTCGTTTTAAAACATTAAAAATGTTACAGACCCAAACATGACTTTTATATATAAAATATAATGAGTCATATATTTATTTTAAAAAAATGCAATAAGGAAAATTCCAGAAAAATTATATTAAATAAAAAAACACATTGCCTTAATGAATCATAAGACGTTTCCCAGAAACTTTTAAAAAACAGGAAATACTACTCTCAGTTCCTGCAGACACATTTTCTACACTACAAAACATAAAAACGGAAAATGTAATTTTCTCCCAGGACATTTTACGGAAACTTCCGTTAACCCTAAACACAACACAATGTGTAATTCAAAATACAATAAAATACATATAAAACTATAACTGTTTTAAGGAATAACTGCATGTTTTGGTACCAATAGCTCTTCAAACCAAAAGAACACCTGGTTCTGGTGAAATGTTTTAAATTAAAAGTAGCTGTTCTTGTAAAGCTTCAGTCTATGTTGTAAACTGAGTTGACATTAAATTGATAAAATATAAACATGTGAATGTTTGGTGTTTCAAATGTTGTGTATCTTCAGTGCATTGTTTCATATTCAGATAAATACTGCATTCAGGGACATTTGGAGACCCTTATTGTTCTTATTGTTTGTTGGTGAAACTGAGGTCAATCCCTGTGCTAGCAACAGTATAATGCCATACTACTGACATTTTGTTTTAATTATGCATACCATACATAAAGTGCGTCTGTATATAACTCTAAGAATGGCCAACATCTCTAAAGCTCTGTTTGAAATTACATTGACATTGAAACTTCAGTTTCAGACCTGGCTTACATCCAGAGATAAGACAGTTAGCTTTGGTATAGGACTATGGTTTAGTATCCTACTAAAAATCAATCACGTTGCATATTGTGCTCTCTATTGTAAACTATCGTCACTCCATAAATGCTACATGAGCAAAAGTCATTCTCCTATAGTATATGTACTTGGCTTTTAAATCTGTCAGATCAAAGTATGAAACGTTTGTGTAGAACCCTAGAAACGCTTTGAAGTCACAAATGTTTCAAATCTGCGTCATTCTGACCTCACAAACAAGTATACGAAAGCCTATGTTTCCATACTTGATCTCTGTAGGAGTCCCAGAGTGTCACTTGAGCATGTAAAATGCCCCAGAGAGCAGTTTTATTTTGTTATTGAATATAACTCGATATGACAGCATGTCTATTGAGAGCTCTTTTCTTCTGGTCATTTCACGCAGAGCGAACAAAACTACAGCCTTCCTATGTGACATACATTGGGATGGAAATGCTCAGGGCTTGTACAAATCCTTTTAAAAGGAAAATCTCATTCTTAGATGCTATAGGCCAATCAACTGATTCCATTACTTAGTGGCTCTGTGAGAGCTTATAGTCATGCCAGGTCTCTGTTCCCTCTCGTAACTCATGCCATGTCTGTGTGGTCCAGGGTTATGAAGCTTGCTTTTATAAAACAATAAACTAGACACTGTCATATTTATTTTAGCAAGGACAATTCTGGCTCATCCCCTTGTTTTGACTGGCATGAGGTCTCGCCATCTCAGAAAGTGATGTTAAAATGGAAAAGGCGAGTTGGAAACAGAAGTGAAATGGAATGAAAAGAAAAATCCTTGAATAAAAAGTATTCGGGAAAATATGCTAGTCTAAAATTTCAATGTGTTGGGTGTTTGGTCATTCTTGACTTAAAGGGATAGCTCACTCAAAAATGAAAATTATCCCATAATTTACTCACCCTCAAGCCGTCCTAGGTGTATATGACTTTCTTCTTTCAGTCAAACACAATTGGAGTTATATTACAAAAATATCCTTGCTCTTCCAAGCTTTATAATGGGAGTGAAAGATACCATTTTTTTGAATCCCAAAAAAGTGCATCTACCCATCATAAAAGTAATCCACATGACTCCAGTGGGTTAATAAAGGCCTTCTAAAGCAAAGAGATACATTTTTGTAAGAAAAATATCCATAATTATAACTTTATAAACTGTAATCACTAGCTTCTGGTAACGTCCGTCCGCACGTTCTCGAGGGAGTCGAGTTCCGACATAAGACGTAGGCGTAGCGTAAGCTTAGGCGAGAGTAGACGCCTCTTGCGGTTCAAACAAATAGGGCTGGGCAACAAACTCAAGACATTTCTCTTTAAAAATGTTCATTTTAGACTTCTAATTTTATTTTGCTCTATCCTTTGCACTTCCGCATTTGTCAATACGTCATGCTTTATGCGTCAGGTCAAAGTTCACTCTTCCGCCGGAACTGACTCGCGTATGGAAGCCAGTGATTCTAGTTTATAAAGTTATAAATATAGATATTTTTCTTACAAAAACGCTTCGCTTCAGAAGGCCTTTATTAACTTGAGCCGTATGGATTACTTTTATGAATGCGCTTTTTGGGCTTCAAAAAAATGGTAACATTCATTTCCATTAAAAAACTTGGAAGAGCCAGGATATTTTTTAATATAACTCCGATTGTGTTTGACTGAAAGAAGAAAGACATATACACCTAGGATGGCTTGAGGGTGAGTAAATCATGGGATAATTTTCATTTTTGAGTGAGCTATCCCTTTAATTTGCACACATTGGCATTTACATATTCTGAATATTACAATTAAGAATGTAATTTAAAAAAATATAATGTATATTATTAATAATATAAATAAAAATAATATATATTTTAATATTCAGAATGCTATATTCAGAAAATAAGTCAAGCCTTTCAAAAGCCTATAAATCTTCAGCATGCTTTTAACACATTTCAGCTAAAAGCATTATTACAATCAATAGTCGAACACATTTTGAATTATATCTCAACTACTTGTGCAGTTAGCTTGCTGTACCCAAACATAAAGTGACAGCATGCATAAATATACAGTATACCAAAAACCAATAAAGCCTGGCCTGCTTTTCATGCCCTTTTAAATACGGCTATTGACATCATCGTTAATTGGCACATGCTGAGCAGACAGTTATTTCTAGCGTCACGAGACATCGGTTTTAATGAGCTAATGTAGGACGGACCATAGTGACCTCCATGGGAGTTCACCAATGCTTTGCATTGAGGCGGGAAGAAACCTGGCACAAAGGAGATGGGGTTTTATAAATCTGTTTTGAGACAGACTTACTCTTACAATGGGATTTGATTGGTTGACAGTTGCATCCAGTGTTTGTCTTGGTGCTGTGACCCATATTTGAACCGTGTTGGTCATCGAAATGCCTTCTGATGAATTGATTAAAAACAAGCATTTACATAACATAACATAACATAAGACAAGCATTAGTTATGTAAAAAGTTTAATAAATGAAGTCAGTTTGCATCTTCAGCAGTGAGGCCATAACCTGTAAACACTGAGTGTGAGTTTGAACTAGCTGTTCATCTCTGCAAGACAAAAGCGTCTGTGTGTCTTTATGGTATGAATGATGGAAAAAGGTCAGCGGAGTCTAAGTAGACATTCTTCGTCACGGTAAAATGTGTTTATAGAAATAAATAAAAGATTGATGGTTTATTGTTCGAGCTGTCCCAAAATGTTAAAGGAGCAGTTTGCCAAAAATGAAACCCTTATGTCATTCCAAACCTGTAAGATTTGCTTTTTCTGTGGGCTATTTTTTTATTAAGCAGTTTTGTTGGGTTGCTTTCCTTAGTTCACCCTGTAGATGTCTGACCCTAGAACTTTATTGACGTTCTACGTCTCTCCCTTGCTTCTTCTTGCATCTGTCAACCTTTGACCTTTAACCCTACAGCAGTGTCAAGGAGGAGAAAAGAAGCATGTGTTGACCGTGAAACAGATACCATCACTATGTCTTATTTTCTCTCCTATATAAAGGTCAAATGTTCTGACCTCTCCAGCTTCATCTTATCACCGTCTCCATCTGCTTTCTATCTCTCTCCTGATGTTTATCTGTCTCACTCTCTGTCATTTCGTCCTTCTCTCCTAGACCAGTCTCCCCCCATATGTGCATATGACAGTGTGCCCTCAGCGTTTACTTGTTTATCTCTCTTTGTCACATCTCTTTTTGTCTTTCTGTGCCTGATTCATTCTGTGTCTTAGTGACCATTCAGTACAGTGATGTGTGCACAGCTGTTCTTGACAGAGCGCTAGAAAAACATGTGTTTTCTTTACAAACCCCCTGTTGACAATGTGACTCGCCTCGCCTTTTTGCTTTTTATGGGATCTGGAATTTTTACAGCCACGGTGCGTTTGACAAGTGTTCTTACCAATTCATGGTAAGATAAGTAGAAAACTTAAAGAATAATAAATTGTAGTCACTTCAGCATGTCTCGCTGTAGTTCAAATCCAGGTATGAGTGCAGCTGGTCTACATATTTGAAACAATATTGATAATTACATTTCTAAAACATCTCACCTAGAAATTTACACACAAACTGACCACAAACCGCAACTTTCAGATGCCATCTTTATTCATTAGCTCAACTGTCACAGAATGGAAAGCACAGGATTGTGGGATATCAAAGGCAGCGAAGGATCTACGCTGCTGATCAGATGAAGGCATCTCATGAGACAGGAAGTGAAGTTAACTTTGGATTCGGACGTGCCTCGATGCCTTCCTACCTTGGAATGCGTCCTTCGAAGGCAGCATTTTTCAGTTTTTGGATGCAGCCCTAGATCATCTGTTCTTCTTCTGCGCTTTTTCCTGTTGTGACGGTTATCAAACAGCATTGCATTACCGCACACGCCCCCTTCTGGACTGGACTGGAGTTTGAATTGCCTGTGACTGACCGTATTCGTCGTCTAACTGCATGAACCAAACCGTGACGTCCGTACAATATGGTTTGGAACGAATACATGTACCATCACACCCCTACTATGTATATATAAAATTAAATTAATTAATATAATTATAAATCAATTAATTAATTATGTAAATATATAATTAGTTATATATTTTACATTATAGTTATAGTTTATATTTATTATAGTACATATTATAGTTTACATTCATCTGAACATGAATTGTATGGATATTCTAAAGGCACTGACAGATGGCAACAGACACTTCTTTGGGTTTTGTCGGATCAGTGTGTTACCCCTGTCAGAGTCTGTCGGAGCTTGTTTTCGCTGATTGAACATGCTGAATCTGTGTTAGAATGTCTGAGAGAGGCATGCTGTAATCTGGAGATTGGTCTGCGTCTGTCGGTGCAGTGTGAACTGGCCTGAAAAATTATAAATGTGTGTATATATATATGTATGTGTGTGTGTGTGTGTGTGTGTGTGTGTGTGTGTGTGTGTGTGTGTGCGTGCATGCAAACTGTGATATTCATTCTCATACAACCACGATTTTATATTTTCATGCAGTTTTAAGCAGTTGAAGACCACTGAACGATTCCTGTTATTTTACACCATGGGAACAGTGTTAACCTGCTCGCTGTGAGTTATGGGCCCACATTAGGCGTCTGTCTGAGGTTACACCTTTACTCCATCAGCAACTAAAATCCAATATGACAGACTGTTCAGTAAAACGCATACAAGTAAAAAGCAAAGCAAAAAAAAAGGATATAAATGATTAAAATAATCAGTCTTTAGACTGGTATACAGGTCTCTCTCAACTTGTCAATAGGTTAATATTCAGGTTAGTTCAATCAAAAATGAAAATTATGTCATTTATTACTCACCCTCATGTCGTTCTACACCCATAAGACCTTCGTTCATCTCTGGAACACAAATTAAGATGTTTTTGATGAAATCCGATGGCTCAGTGAGGCCTTTATTTCCTAGCAATGTCACCGAACCTCTCAATATCCAGAAAGGCACTCAAAACATATTTAAAACAGTTCATGTGAGTTCAGTGGTTCTACCTTAATATTATAAAGCGACAAGAATACTTTTTGTGCGCCAAAAAAACATAATAAGACAATATCTAGTGATGGCCGATTTTAAAACACTGCTTCGAAGCTTTAAAAATCCTTTGTTTTGAATCAGTGGTTCGGAGCGCCAAAGTCACGTGATTTCAGCAGTTTGATACACGCTCTGAACCACTGATTCGAAACAAAAGATTCGGAAAGCTTTGAAGCTTCATGAAGCAGTGTTTTGAAATCGGCTATCACTAGATATTTGTTGAAAAGTCGTTTTTTGGTTTTTTTTGCACACAAAAAGTGTTCTCGTCACTTTATAATATTAAGGTCGAACCACTGTATTCACATGAACTGTTTTAAATATGTTTGAGTACCTTTCTGGATCTTGAGAGGTTTGGTGATATTGCTGGCAAATAAAACCCATTATAATCACTGATGCTGTCTACAATACTTTGTCTGTAAATGACGATACTGTTGTGTGTAGTGTTGATAGTTTCCTACGCAACGACATTAGCCAATTATATCAGTGGCCTTTACTGACAATCCTTAAAAGGGCCGCCCCTTAAAAAACGACCATTTCAGACAGAGGGTCAGAATAAGGGTTGAAAATAATCATTTTTCCACACACACATTATATATATATATATATTTAATATATATATAATTTTTTTTGTGTGCAAAAAAATATAATAATAATAATAAAAAAATCCATGTCATGACACCTTTAACTCAGTGCTATACAGCTGATTAAGGTTTATTAGGGAACCAAGCTAAAAATAAAACAGATGCACAGCTGAAACATAACTTCAAAACTTGATGCTTCCAGATGTGATCCAAGACATTTGGAACAAAATGGAAATACCGAACAGATGCTGGTCAAGATCCATAGGGATGCATTATACTGTATTTGAGATGATGTGAAACTTTTTTTTGCTAGAGTCTACATTACACCGCCAATCAAGGGGGTGGTAACTTGGCATAACTGAATATGACTAACATAGTCCCATTAAATCTGGTTTTGTTTGCTCAGAATGTTTGCTAATGCCACTAGTGAATTTGATTAGTATTCCAATGCTGGAATGTGCTTCTGGTCTATTGAATACTCCTTAAGGGAGATGCCAGGCAAAACACATCTATTTATAAACCCTGATTCATCGTTGTGATATTCACATTAAGGATAGTGAACAAACCTTCATAATTACAATGCATTTTATAACCAAATTCTTTAAATTTATGTATTTGAAATGGCTAAACGTGCTGAATGGTGACTCCTTTTTAGACAAAGAACAAGAATTGATTCAAATCAATGATTGATGCTTCATATGTGAATGTGAAAACAAGGTTAAGGTGGACCCTGCAGCATGCTTTTAACATTCATGCTGTATCCAGACATGCCTAGCTCATTTTCAGATGTCTGAAATGGCTTATTCAGAGGAGAGAACACCTGGAAGGCGCGACACACTGGTACTAGACTTTTTTCATAGTATATGATCTAAAATTGATGATAAACCATGGGTCACTTATGATGCAGAACCAAACAGGTGCTCTATGAAAATGAGTTTCATATGATGTGCTGTCTGGCTAATTCACCAGCAATTAGTCGCTCAGCTGTTATTCTAATATTAGCGTACAATGAAATGGTTTTCCAGAGAATGGAGCGGGGCAGATTACATTTGCACACAGTTAGGCCAAACGCAAAATGTGGTGCAAGTTTAACAAATGGAATGTTTCTATTGAGGTCAGTCACACTTAGTCTTGCTCAGACTGCTGAAAACCTAGGCAATGATCCTCAAAAGCTTCTATTTATCTGTGGGGATTTACTAATAGCGGGACAGATGGGATTGCTGAGTGGGGAGGGTGAAGAGTTGAAACAGTTAAACGTGGCCGATCCCTCCACTCCAGCGCTCTGTCCGGCACACGAGAGGATCCATATGGAGACAGGAGAGTATTAGTGTAACACTCATGTATACAGAGGGGGAAGGGAGTCGGGCGACAGCTTTACCTCTCAAATCTTCTTATCAAGTAATGAAACGGGTTGATTTTGATCACCCTGATTCCCGTTTTATGTGGGACGGGGATCTCGCGAGTTAATAGTATTGCACTTTTCTAATGCATTCCTTCCAGTGGTTATTATGGTCAAATTGCTTATGTTGATTGCTAGTGGCTTTAAAATATGAAAACATCCAGATTTCCTGTCCAAGGGCAGGAAAGGTTTTCAGTTGCCAGGGTTAGGTTATAGAGGGGACCGGGGCAGGTTGTCACACTTTTTTTACTACAGTGAATATTTCTAAGTATGGGTTTATTTTTGAAAGTCAAGAGAACAGACTTAAAGTCTTAGCTACAAAAAAATATTGAACATCTTCAATGTTATTTCCCAGTAAAAGTTGAGAGTTTCGAAATGGGTGATTGAAAACAACATACAAAACCATTTCAGTCTATAGATAAACACCCATTTGTGTAATTTGACTTTTGACTTCAACCTTTTTAGTTACTGAGAATATAGATTTTTCCAGTGTAACAACTAGCCCTGGTCTCCCACGTTAACTCCCCCGAAACAAGCAAATATATCTAGTTGTATGGATCCTTGCAATTAATTTGATCAAATTAGTTTTTTTCTTTTGAGAAGCAAAAAGTTTGACAACTATTTGATATGACTGTTTTGTACATAGCAGTTTTGGATACATTAGATACAACCGGGGCTAGTTGTCACACTTTTACTATACAGTCAATAATTCCTAGGAATTCTTTTTTAAATCAATATCTTGTATGGACAAAATCCTTAAAGTCTTGACTACAGAAACAGTGTTATTACAGAGGAAAAAAGATACAGTTTATTTAACACATATTGAGAATTTCTGACAAAATCTCTGACATTTGAATTAGGTGTTTGAAAACAACATAAAAAGATATTTCTAGATAAAAACCCATTTGTGTAATTGGATTTTTGACTTTTTAGTTACTGAGATATAGATTTTCCCAGTGTGACAATTGCCAACTCTGGACTGTCTATTTACACTAAAGTGTAAATAGCGTCCCTTGTTGGCAAATGCTATTTACACTATCTCCGCCCACCAATGTCTGATTGGGCCACTCAAGTTTTAAAACAGACGCACAGAACTCAATGTGTTCAGTGGTGCAGCAGTAGCCAGTAAAGCTTGCAGACTTGGCTTTTAATGCGATCAACGCGGGTTCGAATCCGTCTTTTGTCAAGGTCGCATTTATTTTCAATAAAAATGAAAATAATATTCTCAAAGTGGAAATAAACTGTGAACGAGTGTTTAATAATATTAAAAGTCTTTATTGGGTAGGGTTAGGGGAAGGTGTAGGGAGGGTTTTTATTCTTCCAATAAGGCAGCATCCATTTAATAATTTTAATAAATATAATCATTTACACTATGATATTATTGCATCCTCTTAATGTACAAAAATACTGGATCTGCCAATGTAAAGTACAGATAACATCTAATTACTATTTACTCTTATTGCAAAGAACTGATACTTTTACATGGTGTAAATAGCATATCACTAAGAAAATGCTATTGTGACTTAGTGTAAATAGCATCTATCGCTAAGAAAATATGCTATTTTCACTTAGTGTAAATAGCATCTAATTGATATTTACACAGTGTAAATAGCATCTATCACTAAGAAAATATGCTACTTTCACTTAGTGTAAGTAGCATTTATCGCTAAGAAAATATGCTATTTTCACTTAGTGTAAACAGCATCTAATTGATATTTACACTTAGTGAAAATAGCATCTATCGCTAAGAAAATATGCTATTTTCACTTAGTGCAAATAGCCGCTGCCTTACAGTCTCCCCTATTGGCTTGAAGAAACAAGTAGTAAATATCTTTGCTATTTATTTGATCAAATTACTTTTTTTGAGAAGCAATAGGTTTGACAACTCTTTGATATCTTGTATAACTCTTTGACTATTTTGTATGAAGCAGTTTTGAATATGTAGTTGTCACACTTTTACTACAGTGAATAATCCTAAGGGTTTTTTTAAGTCAATTTTCTGTATGGACAAAAAAAATCTTAAAGTCTTGGCTACGGAAACCATGTCATTGCTGAGGGAAAAAGATACAGTTTATTTAACACACATTGGGATTATGTGACAATATGCTCCAGTAGTTTTAACAGAATTTTGAACTACGTTTGAAAACAACATACAAAACCATTTCAATGTATAAAACACATTTCTGTAATTGGATTTCTGACTTCAACCTTTATAGTTACTGAGATACAGATTTTCGCCGGGTTTAACAACTAGCCCTGGTCTTGAAGAAACAAGCAAATATATCCAGTAGTACAGATTTTTTCTATTTAGTATATCAAATGACTATTTTGAAAAGCGAAAAGTTTGACAGCTCTTTGAAATGATTTTGTACGAAGCATTTTTAGATACATCTGCAAACTCCATGAAACTCAATCCTACAATTAGTCAATAGACATTGCGGTGAAAAAAGTATCAAAATATGAGCGTGCAGTGGTCTGTCGAAAGTCTTTACCCTACAATAACGGAGTATTACCACCGTCTAGCCCTCCCTTCTAGTCTAGTCAGCTAGAGGCTTGACGCAGATGGCAACAACCAGGGTAGACCTACAACAGCTGGTATAGGTCTAAGCTCGTAACAAAATGGATCAACGAGCGCAGCCATACGACAAGCCACCGAGACTACGGACGGACGCTTTACGGATATTTTAGTCTGTGGTGCTTCGGGAAATGACTGGTCTTATTAAACGAAAATCACAGAAGGTTAAGCAGCTGCAAAGCTTCTGAGGTATTTAAAAATTTCCCCCCTGACTATTTCCCCCTGACTGTGCATAAGACTTCCTGGTATGGATTAGAGGCTGCAGTACATGTGGTGTTGTGGCTACATACCTTCAGTCAGTCAAAACCCAATCTGGTGCTGAGTTTTCCTTCTCCCCAGGCCGAGAATCGGCAAAAGCAAAGTGGATGATGGAGAGGGGGAAAGGAAAAAGAGAAAAAGAAAGATCAAAATGAAGATAAAGTGAGCAAAACTTAAAGATGAATCGTGGAAAACAGTAGAGAATGATGGAGGAGATGGGATAGAGCGGGCGTTTAGATGAAAGCACAGAACGCAGAGATGAAAGAAAAGAAAATCAACCTATGACACACAATCTTTAAGAAATATCACCCTCAGCTCTTATTGGGCCATCACACTCCCTAGAGCAGTGATTTCAGTGAGGGTCGAGAAGGTGTGTGTGTGTGTGTGAGAAGACGACATATTGTCTTGGATTTCTGTCGCCAGAAACATAAGCCAAAAGAGAAATCTGTGCTTTTAAAACTTTACATTTCTGAAACATTACATTCCATGAGAGGAAAACATTGGCTAACCCCTCCTTTGGCTCATAGTCTCTCAAAGGGTCTGTCTAAGCTGAAACATACCTAACCACTCGACTTTCTGGTTTCTAACCAATATGGCAACAATTAAAGACATATGTGGATTTTCATATAAGGAGCTTTCTAAAGCACCATATACAGACATGCATATATCTGCATAGTATCAAAACTTATTTGGCCTGTTTGGTTCATTTGATGAACTCTAACCAATATAATATTATATAAAATAGGGTGCATATATCCAATCTGATGTCACAGGAAAACGTAACTATTTTACAAGGTGGTGATTTCGTATGAATGTGGAATCGTACTAAAATGTACGATTATAGGAAAAAAAAGTTTGCATAAAGGTCCGCCCCTAAACATACCCGTCACCGGGGCGGAAGCAGATCATATAAAAACATTCAAATTAAATCGTACAAATTTATATAAATTAGCCACCATATCTTCAAAACAAAATAGTTACGAATTGCCAAGAGATTGTGTTGACATCATATGTTAAATGAAAAGTATTAATTTAGAAACTTGGTAACACTTTAGTTTAGGGTCAAATTCTCACTATTAACTAGTTGCTTATTAGCATGCGTATTACTAAAATATTGGCTGTTTATTAGTACATATTAATACCTTATTCTGCATGACCATATTCAACAACCCTACCCAATACCTAAACTTAAAGGGATAGTTCCCCCAAAAATGAAAATTCTGTCATCAGTTACACCCCCTCAAATTGTTCCAAACCTGTATATATTTCTTTGTTCTGCTGTAACCAAGCAGATCTCGCCCCCCATTGACTACCATAGTAGGGAAAAAAAAATATTATGGTAGTCAATGGGGGGTGAGATCTGCTTGGTTACAAACATTCTTCTGAGGTGGCAGTGGATGCAAGTCTCACTTTGTCTAAAATTGCTCTACATTCCCTTAATAGTGCATTTCTTGCCATTCACTATATGACAATACTGTGTATGTGTGTATATAGTTGTATGTAAACAGAATAAATACATTCATGAAACATTGTCTGCAATTTCCTCTGGGTGGTTCAAGTCTTAAGGAGGGGTCCTATACTTTTATCCGATCCAGACGGATTCGATTTCTTAAAGGACCTCTGAGTTAGCCGCGCAGCAGTAATTTTCCTATTCACGACCAAAAGGAAAAACAGTCCATTTGTTCATGAATTGGGCTACAGTTCTTGTTTCTGACTCACCAAGAACTGGTTCATAAGAGTCATTTGTTAATGAAGCTGACTTGATCTCTCTAGTCTATATGCTTGATAACAATTCAATAAAAGTGCCATGCACCAATGCAAATGGAAAGCCTACCATATCTTGTTTTCAGATTTGACCTGAATTCCTTTGTTAGCCAAAAGTTTAGCTAAATTAAAGCATTTGCAACAGTCCAAGGCTAATCCACCTTGCAAGAGGACTGACACTCACATTCAGTATATTTGAAGAAACTGCTGCCCCCAGCTGATAAAAAACAGTAATACACCATTCGTTCTGAGTATATTCTACATGAGATGTTACATTAAGGATAGAATAAGTTTCATTTTCAGTTTCATTATTTATTATAATTATTTATTACCAGCAGGCAAAAGCCACCATTCTCTCCAGCAAGATTCAAACTACACTCTAAAGCTTTAAGCTGGACTGAAATCAAGCACATGATTCAAACTCTTAAAAAATATTCTCTACAAGCTTTAGTATGAATTTGCATAAGGTGATTTATAATAGTTAGATTTGTGCATCACACACATATACATTTTTAATCACATAAATATTGAGTTAAGCAGTGCACTTCCAATCTATTGCATTAAAGATTTTCATTCTTAAGAAGCTTCACTTAATTAATTTAAGCTTTAAATATTTTCCAGTTGTCCAATAGCATATGGGAATTCAAAACAACAATTTGTGTAAGCTACAAGGTGAGCGTGCCCTAAGAAAAAGTCCTTTTATATACCAACTGCAGTCTAGAAGCCACATATTTCAACAAATCAAAATTCTTCTTAACCATCTAAGGCAAAACAGCAGCGAGAAGCATTTGGTCTGGCATTAGACGTATGTTGAGTAAATATCTTTGTAAATGCTCAAGTTGACAGCTGAAAGAGTTTGACAGATCTGTCTTGACAGCACATGGCTAGAGGTTAAAAGAGCAGATGTTTATGATAGCACTGTGGGTTATAAAATGAGGCCTTGTGTAACAGTCTGGAATTTCTGCTCTGTTTGGAGATTAATAAACAAAAACACTTTAATACAAGGTATATTATATCACTATAATATACACAGTGTGGAAGAAAACTAGTATAAAAAAAACGTTGAGGCACATTTCCTACACAGAGAGATTGGTTGGGAAATATATATTTTTCCATATATATTGTGTGTGTGTATATATATAGGTGAATATGCATTTTCATGGGTATATAAGTGGCATCACCAAATTCATAATTCAGTTGAAGAGGTTTATAATTGAGCAAGCAATGCAGCAATAAAGGCCTCTCAATAGGAAAAGAAAAATAAGCAGAGGTTTATGTTGGGTGCAATTAAAAACAACCATCTCTTAAAATCGAATTATAAAAACAATCAATCAGAGTTCAGTTCAGTTTGGTAACACGTGATTGAATGGTGACTCGTCTTACAGGGGTTTGATTTGCGTTGCGATTGGCTACCAGCTCCTGTAGCTGCAGAGCTCCGCCTCCAATGAAACAGAATGCAGGGCACACAGGGGCGGAGCAGTCCACAGGTCCCTCCCATAGTGGTCGGAGAGAGTGGGCATCGTAAAATGTGACCCGGCCCTTCTCAAAGTCGAGACAAATTCCTAGTCTCGGAGGCAACGGATAGGTGACGCCAGTTGGCGAAGAAGGGCCGTTGCCATTAGTGAAGCCAGACTCTCGGTAATTAGCATTGGCGTGATGGGAGTTGGGGGAGGAGGGCAGGTAGATCTTGCCCATGCCCATTGTGAGGAAAGAGAAAGGGGGAGGGGAATCTGACGAATCCTCAGCTCCACTGTCATGGCCGCTGTCTGGATCATATCTATCAGACAGAGTAGATGAGATTAAAGTCAGCATGAAAATTGGTTGAAATCAAGTACCATCCATTTTCCTTTTTTAAATATGCTGTTCCACTTGGAAATACTGTGCCTTTTAAGAGGGATAGTAACAGTGATAGTGACGTGACGTGAGGCCAAGTATGGTGTCCCATGCTCAGAATTTCACCCATCCAAGTGCACACACACAGCACACCCAGAGCAGTGGGCAGCCATTTTTGCTGTAGCGTCTGGGGAGCGATTGGGGGTTAGGTGCCTTGCTCAAAGGTACCTCAGCAGTGGGTAATGAGAGTGAAAGAGAGTGCTCCTCCACCTACATTTCCTGCCGGTACTGAGACTCAAACCCGCAACCTTTTGGTTACAAGTCAGACTCTCTAACCAAAACATTTTACTGCCCCCATTTCACATGTCGATTTGAAATATGGTGGAAAAAATGATCTATAATATAGATCAGGGATTTTAAAATTTGGGTCCGGGAACTTCTAGGTGCTAGGGGGTTCGTGGAAATGTTTAGAGAAAAAAAAAAAAAATGTAAAAATAAATAAACAATAAGATTATAAATAAATAAAAAAAAAATACACATTTGAAATAAATAAATAAATAAATAAATAAAATAATTATATTAAAATTAAATATTTGTATATTAATAAATGAATAAAAATAATTTAAAAATAGATGAAAATTAATTATAAATTTAAATAAAAAAAAGAAATAGATTAAAATAAATAATAAAAATTAGATTAAAATAAATAAATAAATAAATAATACACAGCATAGTACTATAGTGAGTAAAAAAAAAAAAAAAACACTAATATTTTCCAAATAATGTTTTACACATATTTATACTTTTTTTTTTTTTTTTTTCACAGTATTAATTGGGTCTTTGGGTCTTTATGAATAAAAAAGTTATAACTGCCTTTAAAATTTTAGGATGGAAATCCCTCACATGAGATAATATATGGGGGTCTGTGGCATCTAAAAGACCAAAAACCCCTGATATAGATAATATCTTATGTATAATCTATATATAAAAATCAGTGAACAGAAAGCTGTATGGTATTAATCATTCAAGCTTTCACATTTTGTTGTGTACACATGTATAAATAAGTGAAATAATGGATATTTTTCATCATTTTCAAAATCCGATGTAGTTATTTGGGTTTATTCTTTATAAAATAATTATTTTGTTTTGTTTGGACTACTGCCATGTTGTTTCCGACTTGAACGTGTGATATTGTAATAACGAACGCCCAACTCTGAGGTACGAGTTTCCCAGATGCACTTGAAAGCAGCATATATCACATTCCCAAATCTGTTGAGCTTTTTATTTTCGATTGTAATAGTTAAAAATCATAATTTCAATAGTTTTGGTCATAATAAAAGCAAAAATAAAAGTATTAGGTGTCATATCTTAACATTAACAGATCTACTTTCTCTTCTCATGATTATTTTCTGTCCTCTCCCTTTTTGTTCATTTCTGAGATTTTGTACTTACCTTGGACTAGCCATGTCTTGAGGCAGATGAAACCACTCTTGAAGTTTGGACTCCAGGCCCACTCCAACCTGTAGAATATAGAGAGAAAAGCCAAAGACAGAAAAAATTAGAGAAAAAGTGATACACAGAAGGAGGTACGGGAAAGACTGTTAATATGTTTTCCTTCATTTCAGAACTTGCCTTGACCAGATATGAGCCGGGCTCCACTGAACATGCCCAATAGTGTCGGCCCTGCGTTATGGCCACGTCACCCACGAGCAGATCCGCTGTCAGGTGACAGGAAGTGAGGGCCCGATCGGCGGCCTGCAGCAGGGACAGACCAGGCACACTGCGGGCACAGCGCTGCTCCTTACTCACCACCAGTCTGTCCGCATGCAGACCCCAACGAGAGTCCAGGTAAAAATTCAATACTGTCGGAGAGGCGGAGGGAGACAACAGCGAGGGAATACGGAAGAAGTTTTGAGAAGGATAGAAGAAGAGGGGAAAGAGGGACAGAATTAAGGCACCAAACAGAGGGATGAAAGAGTGGGTGGAAAAGGAAGAATAGGAGATATATGCAAAAGGAGGACATAGCATAAAAACAGCAATCAGGAAAACAAGGAAAGAAGACAAAGAAATGCACTCTAGGAATAGCAGGGACAAATCAAGACTGCAAAAAGGAGAAAGATTTGTATTCCAGCAGACAGGCAGATAAGAAAAAGTTTATTTTCTATTTGAATGTATTTTAAAATGTAATGTATTTCTGTGATGGTAAAGCTGAATTTTCAGCATCATTACTCCAATCTTCAATGTCACATGATCCTTCAGAAATCATTCTAATATGCTGATTTGCAGCTCAAGTAACATTTTTTATTATTAATGTTGAAAAAGGTTGTGCTGGTTAATATTTATGAGAACTGTGATACATTTTTTCAGGATTCCTTAATGAATAGAAAGTTCAAAACTCATTTGTAACATTACAGATGTCTTCACTGTCACTTTGATAAGTTTATTTTGTACTTGCTGAATAAAAGTCTAATAATTAAAGTCTAAAAAAAAATGGTCTAATAATTTATTCTATAATATTAAAAATTAGCTACATTTGAAAACATTCAGGAGCTAGTGTTACAATTTTGTCATGAACATCTGCCTTCTGTCTGGACGTTGGAAACCTTGTATTATTTGTAACATGGGCCTCCATTTAATGTGTTAATATTAATAAACATTACACAGCATTAAGGTTTGCATGTGGCCACATTTACAAAGCGGATGGGTCAACATTCACATCAGATCAAAATATTTCACTACATCGAGGGTTTTGCGTGGAAAATAAACATACTGGTGGATTATAAACAATAAATGGCTCAAATAATAAAAAGATGAGGGAAACATAAACAAGAATAAAGATCCAATAACAGAAAGAGTTTTGAGGGCTATAAAAAGGGAACAGGGAAGGTGGCAGTATAGAGCTGTTGTCAATAAAGCTGGGAAACAAAACATGGAAAAACCAAAGGTTGTAGAGACAAAGAGATATGGGAATGGATAAAAAAGAAAAAAGATAAAGAGAATTGATGAGTAGATGACTATCATTTGGGAATGAATTCTGTCTGTACTATGTTTTGTGTTGAAAAAAACTTCGTACCTGGAGCTGGTGGTGTGTGTAAATATACTTCCTCACTGTATTCTCCGAAGCCGGCCTTATTGCAGCCTCTCACCCTCAGCACATACACACTGTCCATCTCCAGCCTGTCAATCACCGCGCAGGTCCCGGTCACCTCCTCCAATCTCTGCCAGCCCCAGCGAGCGGCAGCCAATCCCCCATGAATCCCTCCTCTTGCCCCGCCCCCTGGCACCACCCCACGCCGCCGGAATTCCACAGAAAAATGCCAGGCAGGAGTGGAGTCTTGAGGCAACCGCCAACAGAGGAAGAGCTGGTCGTAGGCAAGGGTTCGCTGGGTGTCGATCACAGGAGCGAGAGGGGCTGATGGGATAGGTCGTTTTTGGTTAGGGTTAGATTATAGGGGCTTTCGCACCGGCTCTAGGAACTTAGTTATAGGAACTAGCCACATGGGTGGTTCCCCAACAACTAATAGTTCACAGAGGGCCGTTTTCCTGGTTGCATTCACACCGCCAGTAGGAACTCTGAAGTTTTATTTTGAGCCTGAGCAGCACACAACGTTCCTGTTCTCCATTAGCTTATGATCTGATTAACAGTCCTGTCTAATACGTTATTATATAGAACTGTTATGTACCGTGTGGTTGATGCCCAATGTCGCTAGCTGAGCAGAAGAACATAATCATGTTTTGCTTGGTCCTAAGTCTCCTTAGCTTAAAGGTTGAAGTCCATCTATCACTGTTTCCCATGTTCGACGAGTTAGTTTGTGGAGTACATATATAGGCTATAATATGTGTGTGTACACAGCTTTTTTTTTTAAAATGGCAGGTGCTGGTGTTTCACGTGCGTTTGGCCAGTCAGCGTACACTTAGTTCCTATTGTGCTGGGTTAGACCCTACTCTGAAGTAGGAGCTAATTTAGTTCCCCCAAAAGAAGTTCCTAGAACTAAAATCGCTCCTAGTTCCTGCGGTGCGAACACGCCAATAGTTCTAAGAACTATGAAAAGGTTTCTCCGGTGTGAAAACCCCTTTAGTAACACTGCAGACAGTGTTTTCTGTCATTAAAATCTGTTCATTTATAAAAACACAGAAAAAAATTATAAAAAATAAAGATTCTGAAAGCTTATTACACTGCTTGAAGGAAATCCCATAATAATTTAGCCCTAAACATTTACAAGTGTCTGATTATTTGACTTTTCCTACCCTGAATGAAGTTCAGGTCTGTGAGGAGTTTGAGCTCTCTGGAAACATCAAGCTGGAAGTGACGGAACGAGGGGTCGGCAGAGAGAGAGAAACGCTGCATAGATTCAATAGACTGGGCCAATCTGAGAAAAAGAGAAATAATAGTCCAGTGTTTTCAAATTTTGGCATTAGTATTATCAGCAGATAGTAAGTCATCCCACCTGTTGTGTGTTAATCTGGCTGCGTGCACAAAACTCGATGGGTCATTTTCTTTGAGCAGCTCTTGAGTGAAAGCCATCAAGCCGGCGTGCTCCAGCAGGCTGCGTTTTTCAGCCACCTGATTGGCCAAGGCCTCTGCCCTTCTCTGCCGTGAGCTTTCCAGAGCCTGAGCCAGCATTGTCTGTCGCTCAGTTAGCAGCGCCATTATCTCCTTCACGCAGTGAGAGAGCTGCTCTTTGGCTGATACGCTGTTCACCTGCATTCATGCACACAGACAAATGCTCAGCGCATCAAACACCTGCATTCCTTTTGTGACAGAGATGAAAAGGTGGGTGTACCTCAGTTTGAGTGACAGCACTCTCCAATTGAGTGATCTGAGTCAACACCATGTCCTGATTGGACAGAATGTAGTTCAGCTCCTTGGTGATCTTGTCCTAGGGTTTACAAAAACACAATGTAAAAGATTTTCAACTTTCTCTTTCTGAAATGAAGAGATTAATTTAGTAATCAGACAAGATGTCGATGGTTTATTCATGCATTGATAATCATTCATGTTGTACATTTACTGTATATTAAAATATAAAAACACTTTCATCCCTGGAATGTTTTAGTGGCAAGAATGATAGAATGACATCGCAATGCACCCCATTTTTGTTCAGATCTTCAAAAGCTTTCAAAAGGCATTGTGATTGTTATGTATTGTTTTTATGCTCAACGGATGATTCAATCACTATCACGAAATCAATTTCTTTAGAAGAAAAAACATGGCAACTTAATATGATACAGTTATTTATTCCAGGTACACCATTAAAACAGAGGTGAATTGAAAACATACCTTGAGACTCTGGTAGGCTTGGGTGACAGGCGCAATCTTGTGACCCGCATGGACTCTGCGCAGTTTACAAAGTGAACAAAGAAGCATCTGACATGATTTACAGTAAAACTGCAGCCTCTCCTGATCATGTTCTGGACATGTCAACACCTAGAGAGATAGAAAGAAACTTTATGATGCTCTATGGAAAAAATCTGCAAATTCAGTTTGCGAATATTCTGTTTTACTTGGAAATATATCATATTATGGAAGTAAAATGGCTTGCAAATGCAGTTTTGTGTTAATTAATCTGTTATCAGATCCTGGACCTCAAGGTATGAGAGGTAGTAATCCTGGGCGGCACAGAAGACGCGGCTCACCTTTGGCCTGAAGTTCAGGGTGGGCTGAACGTGTTCGTGCTGGGCGCGGGGAGTCCCCCAGGGGTGGTAGAGTTTGAAGCACTCGTTACAGAAGCTGGCTCTGCAGTCTGAACAACCTTTAGTGGCCTCCAGGGCCTGTGGGGGTTTACAGAACTGACACATCACAGCCACACTGCCCAGATTCACTGTGTGTCTGTATCTAGAGAAAGCAAGAGGAGAGGCAGATCCTACAGTGAGGCATTTGTTCGTTTGCCTGTATGCACATTTATTCATGTAGATATAGTAATCACACTGGGTAAGTTGTGTATTTAAGATTCCATTTAAGATTACTAGGTTACTAAATAAATAAGTAAATGAGTTTAAATGCTGAAATTATATTATATTATATTATATTATATTATATTATATTATATTTTTAAGATTCTATTTAAGATTACTAGGTCACTAATCAAATAAGTAAATGAGTGTAAATGCTTAAATTATACTATATTTCATTTCAAATATAATATTACTATTATATAATATTAAAATATAATAGTAATTTATTAAATGTATTTAAAATTATATTTAAGATTACTAGGTCACTAATCAAATAAGTATAAATGCAGCAAATATATTATTATATTATATTATAATTTCATTACAGTTACGCAACATAACACAATATTGTATTGTGTATTCAAGTTTACCTAAAAGGATCACACTTCTATCTTCATAGCTCCGCCGTCAAATTCACAAACACACTATGCAACACAGGCACCTCCCCGCTAATGAGAGCCCCTTACTGCTGATTACAGGTCTGTTTCTCAGAAATTGCTTACTGCACCTTTAATTTATTTGACCATGAAATGGTTTTTAGTATTTTAGTCTAACAATAGAAACTCTATAAACTTAAACTAAATATACTTTCAACTGTGAAGTAGAGTTTATGCAACACAGGCACCTCCCCCCTAATGAGAGTATACGCCCCTTACTGCTGATTGGCTACAGGTCTGTTTCTCAGAAATCACTTTCTGCACCTTTAAGATTCCTAGGTCACTAATAAAACAAGTATAAATGCTGAAAATTATATATTTTATATTGTGTATTAAAAATCCTGTTTAAGATTACTAGATCACTAATGAAATAAGTATATCTTATAATGCCCAGATATTATTATTATTATAATTTTAAATTGTCTTGATATTTGTCTGTCATTTAGAGCATTTGTATCTATATTCTTTTTTTAAATTTCATTACAAATATAATATATTTTATTATATTAAACATAATATTTACGTGAATGTATTTGAATGTGTATATTACCTTTCTACAATTCTCTCCAGTGTAAGGTTCCTCATGCATTCAGCCAATCCTCTCTCACCAAGTTCTACATCTCGCCCACAGGGGGCGCAAGGGAAAAGCATGACAGTTGCAGGGCCTTCCTTTCGCCTGCGACCTGGGTACGTCCCAGAGCCTAAACACATACATACAGTGAGATAAACTGATTAACATACACACAGTGAAATAAACTGAATAACTCATTATATCAACCTGTTTACATTGACTTTAAAGATGATGCATACAGTTTCTTGTCTTTACACACCTGAGCGCAACAGCCGGTCCACACGGTCAGACTTGGGCAAGGGTCTACGCATCTGCCGCGGGGACCGCGTGTTGGGGGTGGAAGCGGGTGAGTTGGGCTCTGGGGGGAGCTCGGGCTGGGGATACCCGCTCTGAACCAGCACCTCAGAGGCACACATGAGACACACGCTGTGCAGGCAGGGAAGTACAATTGGCTGCTTCACAATGTCCTTGCACACAGGACACTGCAATTCCTGCTCCATACTCTTCATATTGGACTGAAAAGAGAAATGCAGGGGAAAAGAAAGGAGAAAGATGTCTCATAGTAGCCGCTGAGCAAATGCAGAGCAGCACTATAACAACTTTCAACACACAAATGTATCTAATATGATAAAACAGTGCTGCTTTACCCCACATACGCTTGACCGGAAGAAGCAGAAGTGGTGAGTGTGGCATAATAAAAGTTCCGCTGCTCTCAAGCAGTTTGTCGCGTTTGTCTCTCATTAGCAATCGCTCCAGTGGCCTCGTTTCTGCTTGCATATACTTACATTAATGTTAATATTCTCATTCATGAACATGATTTCTGCCGAAGTCCCGTCCCGATTCTTTTCCACCAGCTGTAGACGTGAAGACAACAGCTCCTATGATTCCGCGAAATCAAGCCATCATCAAGCTACGCCTTTGTTTTGAATAAGCGACCTCTAGCAGCGAAACTTTACATATTGTGCCTTTAAGAAATATTTCGTAGTACTAGTACTACCAATGTTGAAAACGGTTGTGCTGCATAATATTTTTGTGAAAACCATGATGAATTTTTTAGGATCATTTGATGAATAGAAAGGTCAAAGGAATAACATTTACTTGAAATAGAATTAAATTTGTAACAATGTATGTCAAATCTGATACTGTAGATCAGGGGTCAGCAATTAAGTTTGGCATCGGGCCAAAAAAAAATTTCACCACTAGATGGCAGGCCAGAACATAGTCAATGGAAAATTGATTATTAAAATGGATAATAATCGCGACACAACACAACAAATTCCCGACAGTAAACGGATTCCCCGTTCTATTTCTGACGTAGTCCAAGTGCTTTGCAATAGTCGGTTTGCCACATTTGCTTTTAGCTGTTGCGGCACGGTGCAACGCAAAGAAAGTTGCGTCTGGTGTAGACACGGTGATAATATTAGACGGCACCACGAGACAAAGATCTATTTCAGAACCAGCCGCTATCAAAATAATCTGGCTGCGGGCGCGGGCCAGATATTATTGCTGGCGGGCCAGTTTTGGCCCGCGGACCGCCTGTTGCTGACCACTGCTGTAGATTTAATGTGCCCTTAAAAGTTTTAATTTCTTTCAAAAACCTTACTGACCCAGCCCAAACTTTTAAATGGTAGTGTATGTCCATGAATGTATTTTGTTGTAATGGTGCAATCAGACTAATCAGAAAATTTCCAAATATTTCCTGAATACGCAATAATTTATGCAGAACAATGCAAAACTTGACATACTTGTATAACAATCACAGCATCATTTATCTAAGTACCACATGCTCCTGGATCAACATTCCTAACCAGTCATAACCCTGAATATCCCCTCAAAATCAGAGGCAAATGGTTTCAGGCCCTATCCCTAAACTTGTTTTTTTAATAGCCACGCACAAACGTTATTTTCTCAAAAATACAAACATGTACATGTTACTCACATATTATTGTAGCCCAGTTTGTGCTGAATACAGTGTAATCAGACTTTAGCCATTAATATAAGCAACTAGTTTAAGCAACTGAAAAAAGCACAAATGTCAGGGCATATCAAAACATCTCCAGGGCCCAAAAACCCCCTCAGACCCCAGAGGGTTAATTAAAGGGTTAGTTCACCCAAAAATGAAAATAATGTCATTTATTACTCACCCTCATGTCGTTCTACACCCGTAAGTGTTCTACACCCGTTCTACCTTAATATTACAAAGCGACGAGAATACTTTTTTTTTTTTTGACATTTTGTTTTTTTGGCGTACAAAAATATTCTCGTCGCTTTATAATATTAAGGTAGAACTACTGAACTCACATGAACTGTTTTAAATATGTTTTTAGTACCTTTATGGATCTTGAGAGAGGAAATGTCATTGCTGTGAATGCAGGCCTCACTGAGTCATCGGATTTAATCAAAATATCTTAATTTGTGTTCCGAAGATGAATGAAGGTCTTATGGGTGTGGAACGACATGAGGGTGAGTAATAAATGACATTATTTTCATTTTTGGGTGAACTAACCCTTTGATAATCATGGAAGCTCAAATGTGTGACCTTCTGGGTTTACCTTACTTGATGCACCATTATCAGACTTTTTGCTAAATTAAATCTGCCCAAACTTTCATTTAGAGTGAACTGTACATAATACATATTGTTGCATTTTTGTATTGCGATATATGGGGCATGTATACTGTTACACCCCAAACAGCTTAGCAAAAAAGCTACAAATTGTATCAGTATGTGAATTCCATGGGATCACACCCATAGTCTTGCATTATTAGCATCATGCACTTCCAATTGAACTACAAGGATAAAAAAATTGAACTGGTAGCTCTTTCCACGATAATAAACTGAAAATTCAGAGCATGGTACAGCCAGATAATTGTTAAATTTAGGTACTGAAGTCATATTTGGGACAGAACTTTAGATCTCCATGAAGAATTATGATGTTTCTGTTGCATACTGATTTAAAGAAAAAGGAAAAAGGCATATAAAATGAGTAAAGAGACTAGATTTTCATGCTGCCTGGCTGCTGAGAGAAACATGCACACCTTTATAAATAGCTGTCTCTGGTGCGCTGCTTCCAGCCTGCAATGCTCTTTAAAAATGGATAGTGACCTGATGTTAATGATTTAAGCGGACAGCTGGGTGACATTGGCTCTGTAAAGGCCACATCAGCTGAAGAATGACCTTGTCCATCAGACACACACAGTAGGCTATAAACATATTTCTGGTGACTGTATGAAGACTGATTGAGTAACAGCACCACAAACAGATCTGACACCTGTTCTCTCCAAACATGCACTTATATTCAGAAATTGTATCTCAAAAACCATAAGAACAAATAAAACATGTTACAAATGATTTTAGTAACTTTGACCTTTAGGAACCACCATGACAAAGAGATTCTTATTTATTCTGATAATCACATGCCTAGTACAGTACAGCTGGTTATCATTATCCGTACGCTAGTTATTAGTTAAACACATGCAATGGCAATGTCATCTTAAAATTTAACCGTATATCTTTGAACTAGACAAACAATTTCAATTTAAATCATACTTTAAATACCAAAACGCATGCCATAGGAAGGCCTACAACAGCTTTAAGACACTATTGGGCTTCTTTATCATCGCGCGGTCATTCAGCAATGTCACCTGGCCATATGTGTCACTCCATCCCGCAATACAAAAGATTTAACGTGATTTTACTACAAAACAAACGCGACTGAGGTTTGACCTACAGAGATGACTGTATGACCGGTTTGCACGGCAGACCAGCTCGAGCTGTGTTCGGCAGCGCCCTTACCTTCACCTGAAATCTGGGCGCCATTACGGGATCCTGCCGTCTTTACTTCATATGAGAGCACTGATGTCGCAAATCTGTGCGACTTACCGTGATACACAGATTTAACAGGAATGAATGTAAACCTACTTGCAGTTTCCAGCCAGCTAAATAAATTTAACCAGTAACACGCCACATGCCATCGAAGCATCACATTGCCACATGCACGATGCGGATTATTCATTCTATACAAATCTTGCAAATGTACCGTTTATGTTCCGTTTCTCCGCAGTAGACCATCATATGTCAATGGGGAAATCTTCCGTTGGCCGCCATTGCCTCTTTCAGGTTGAAATGTAGGTTAGTAGGATGTCGCTACATCAGCACGCAACTGGAGATGCTTTCAAACGCTCTCGTCCTCCTGCCCGCATCCCGTTTCCGTGGCAACGAGCACGTCCGCTCCATCAGCACAGCAGCACGATTGCGAATACCAGCCTACCTCAATATGTCTAATATCACAACTTATAGCTTTTGCATTTTTTTGGTATTATCAGTGTATTTCAGACAAACTGACAGTCTCTTTCAATCATTTTAAAGTGGCACTGTAAAACAAGCACTCTAAAAAGTGAAACTGTGCAGCAGTGTTCTTTTTAAGCTTCAAAACATTTACGCATCGAATCAGTAGTTCGAATCTTGTATCAAACTCGCGTGATTTCAGAAAACGAGACCTCGTTACGTCATATTGTTTCGAACTTGGTTTAAAAAAATCTAAATTCCGACCCTGGTTCAGTTTTATAATGTATGTTAATTTTTAATTAATTTTATACATTTTAAAACAGTACTAACACGTGTATAATACAAAAAGTATAATGACCTAGTGTGCCATGCACTGCTTAATAGCTAACTCACAAAACAAGCACTAGCCTACATTAATAAAAGAACGTGAATTATACAGAACGTTCTTGTTTCATTTTAATTAATTATTTTTTAATTACATTTAACTTAGTAGATGACACTTTCATTAAAACATATGCAATTGTTTTGTAAAAGGTGGCATTATAAATGATTGGGCTGAGTTTTCGATGCACTTGAACCGTTTTGACCAGCAGGTGTCGACAGCCTGCGGTGATTCGAGCTCTTTCAAACAGTGAATCATTTTGCGAAGCTTCGTTTCTCCCGTCATCACCGGAAGGTGACCATGTTAAGAACTCAGAAATCAAAATAAAACTTTTTGTTTGTGATATTTGGTACAGCTGACATATATTTTACTTTATGTTATATTTTTCAAATAGAGTAAGCATTTTAATTGTATTGTCAACCTCTATATTTAAATGTACTCTGCTGTAGTTTACTTCCGTATTCCAAATCTGGAAATGTGAAAAGTGTCCAATCATTGGTCCAATTCACTATGATGGAATGTTGTGGGTGAGGGTGTTGCTATGCAGTTGCTAACACGTTTTTAGCATGCTGCTGTGTGGATCCTAGTTAGCTATGTGGCAGGCACAACTACTATATAAAGCTTGGCCAATATGAATATGTCAACTCATAGTAAATATATATGTAGTTTGCAATTTCTGGTGTTTGCTGTCCACCATTTTGAGTTAATCAATGTACATTGAACACACAAAGTCCGCTTAACTCATACACATTGGTATGCTGTGCTGTAATGAATTGCTTAACTTCTCTGATAAGAGCTTCTCCTGCCCATGGGCTCGGCCACAGCCTATAAAGTCTTGAGAGAGATAACTAGCACTTCTCAAATTCTTCACTCAGACGCCCAAACGGTAAGCTCTTCATTCTGATGTTTCTTTTAGCGTTTAACTGCATTGTTAAGATGGGTTGTGTTAATATTAGATTCATATCAGCCTTCTAGTGCTGGACCTGAGCAGTGAGCAGCCATGCCTTCCGAACTAGAGACTGCCATGGAGTCCCTCATCATGGTATTCCACCGGTACGCTGGAAAAGAGGGCAGGAGCGGCACCCTGACCCGCCGTGAACTCCGAACCCTGATGGAGAACGAGCTCTCTGGGTTTCTCAAGGTGAAGTTCTTCTGTCATTCTCTTTCACAAATTCTAAGAATAGGAAATCCAGACCAGATAGAAGCTTTCTCTCGTTTATTTAACACATTTTGCTCTCTTTCTTTTCCTACAGTCTCAGAAGGATCCAACCACCATAGACAGAATTATGAAGGACTTGGATGCCAATGGGGATGGAGAAGTGAACTTTGAGGAGTTTGTGTCTTTGGTTGTGGGTTTGTCCATCGCCTGTGAGGCTTGCTACAGGATGCAGTTAAAGAACACACAAAGCTGGAACCTATGAGTTTGTGTTGATGCGCGTCGAATGAAAACCATAAAAACTACTTTTGCTGCAAGGTTAAAGTACAGTGGGTGTGTGTGACAGGACTTTGGCCTACAAACAGTATTCTTTGAGCTTTAAACATGTCTGTGCTAAAAGCAAATGTTTTTATTTAAAATAAAGCTTTAAAATATTCAAAAGTCTTCATGTGCAGAACTTTATTATCAAACTATAGCTGCAACACAGCCTACAATGCTGTTGTTCTCTCTCTCTCTCTCTCTCTCTCTCTCTCTCTCTCTCTCTCTCTCTCTCTTAACCTCACTGTCACAATACTCTTGTCTTTTAGGGTGTGTCCCATGTTGTAGCAAACCACTGTTAATGGTTACAATGCAAACACAAGGGTGCTCAGTTGGAAAAATAGAAGTTATGTTACATAATGATTATAGCTGAGCATACATGTTAATATAAACGTTGCTAATTGGATGCTAATTACTATCTAATCGTTTCCAAAGCAACAGTAAAGGAAGGCATTTTTGACTACCATAGTAAAACACTATGTTAGTCAAATGGGGGTGACAAACATTCTTCCAAATATCTTCCTTTGTGTAAGAAATGTACTCAGGTTTGGAGCAACTTGAGGGTGAGTAAATGATGACAAAATTTTTTGGGTGAACTATCCCTTTAGGGCACCAGGAATGTTTTATACCTCAATATGTACATCCAACACACATGAAATCTTTCCATTCCATAAAAGGTTCTTGGAAAAGCGTTCTTTATATTATTAAAAAGTTCTTCACGCTAAGAAATAAATGTTTATTCTAAGAACTGTTGACTGGAAGGTTCTTTGGGGAAACAAAAATGGTTCTTCTATGGCAGCAATGTGAAAACCCTGTTTTGGAACCTTTATTTTTAAGAGTGAATCCATATTTCTGCAAGTTACAGACATTTTGTGGTCATAATTAAGATTGTATTGTATTAAGATTAATACAAATTTTCAATTTTTTTTTACAGGACACTTTGTCATTAGTCACAGCAAATAAAACTCCAAAAACTATTTCTTGCTTGTGTTTAAAGAAACCTGTAATTTTGTGGCTTCCTTGAGGTCAATTTAGCATTAGTATACATAATATATAATATTACACAATATACTGTTAAAACTATTAATACTACTACTACTACCACTATAATTGTAACAGTTATGTTATGTTTGTGTTTTTTTTAGTTCCTGTATTTTTCTTGCGTTTATTTCCTGTTCCCTTTATTAGTTGTCAGTTGATTGTCTAGTTTTCTTTGTTTGAATTGTGGATGCTCCTGTGTTTGAATTACTCTTGGTTGGTTCTCATTTGTGTTTATGTGTGGTGCTTTGCTCCTGTGATATCCTGTGTTTTGATTTTGTAAATAAAGACTATACAGATTCTGGAATATTCCCTTCATTTTCATCTTCGTGCTTGTTTGCAACCACACCAGTGACATAAGAACCGACCCTCAAAACAAGCAATAAAGAAGAAAAACAATATGGATCTGCCAGCTGTTCGTCTCCTTCTCCTCACTTCAGATGATCCTACCCTTAAGGACCATGCTAGTGAGTTTCTGGACCTTGCAAATCAAACACATTACCACAACAGTGCACTTATTTCTTTTTCCTGGCCCGATCTAAATTCTCAAATCAAAAACGAATTCCCCTGCCTGATTATGGTTCATGAGGGGAGTTTAAGGATGCCGCTAGTCCCAGCTTCAAGTCTTCTTCATTGCCACTGGACCCGCCCAGCCTCCCACTCCATCCTTCTCTGACAGCGGCATTCAGTTCCTCTGCCCTGCCTCTGCTGGCTCTCTTCAGCCCCTCGGCTCCTATTTCAGTGGCTCCACCCAGCTACTCGGATTCACCTTGGGCTTCCAGGTATCCAGCTCCGCCCTGGTGTGTCGACCCCCTAGGTCCACTTCGGGGCTCCTAGGCCCAGACTCCACCTCAGCCTTCCACCTTGTCTCCACGCTCCCTTGGCTCCACCTTGGTCCATCGTCGCTATGGCTTCGCCTCGGACATCCGGGTCTCTGGCTACACCTTGACCCTCCACCCCTCTTGCTCCACCGGGCTCCTCCTTCCATCCAGTGGTGCCATTGTCCTCACTCCAACAGGCTTCGCCCTGGGCTGCTGAGCCCCGTTCTCCACCTCGGTCCTGCGAGCCTGCGGCTTCGCCTGGATCTCTACCTCTCCCGGCTCCACCTCAGCTGGTCAGATTCCACCTGGTTCCATCCTGGCTCCTCCCTCCATCGGTTCCGCCATGGCCTTCGTCCTGGTTCTGCAGGGGTCTTCTCCCTGGCTCCTCCCTCTATCGGTTCTGCTCTGGGTCTTCTCTCTGGCTCCACCCTCCAACATCTCCTCCTTTGTCTCTCCCTCTACCAGCTCCTTCAGGTCCCTATCCACCACCCAAAACCCCTGCCCTCCCTCCCTTGGGAGGAGGGGGGGTACTGTAAGGGTTATGTTTGTGTTTTATTTAGTTGTGCTTCCTTCTTGCATTTAGTTCCTGTTCCCTTTGTTCCTGTTGTTAGTTGCTATGGTTACTCAATGATATTTGATTGTTAACCTGCTAGTTTCCCCTTTTTTTTAATTGTGTAGGCCTACTGTGTTTGAGTTACTCCCGTTTATGTTTGCTTTTACGTGTGGTTAGCTTGTCTCTTGTGACATCCTGCGTTTTGATTTTGTAAATATATAGATTCTAGAAAATTCCCTTAATCTTCATGTTTGTTTGCAACCACACTGGTGACAATTATAATAAAGATAAATAAAGGGGATTAAAAAGATAAGTCTTCTCCACTGGCACAAGACAAATCTGCATGATAAGATCTTATGCATGCTGGTTGTTGGTGCACCACATTGCCATTTTATCACAGTCTTGTTTACTTACACAGGGCGTTGGCATTGCCACAAGAGGGCAGAAAAGATCTGCACAAGCTCCATACTACGTTCATTGGCATTCACTTTTCAGACATGTATAGAAACAAATACACTAGATGTCGCTCTAGCAATCAACTCAGTAGATGATTGGAATAGTTTGGACACTGTTGTTTTATCCAAATGTATGTTTTGTCAAAATGTATAAATTATTTGTTGCATTATGTCAAAACACACATACATTGCCATCTAAATACACCTCTTATTCTTATTAATGTATGAATGGGCATAAAGTATAGGGAGGTCTAGGGCTAGTTGTTTCCAGTGAAATTTTCTGATTTGACCTGCTAGTTTATGTTGTTACAGCATACATACAGAAAAAAAAAATCAAACAATAACATTCTGAAAAATATGACATCTTGCCCCAACATAGGAAAAATATTCTGAACAAATAAAAAATAAAATCTGAAAATAAAGATCAGAATCTGAAAGTTGACTCTTGTCTTATTGTTTTATTGAGTTCAATTACACAACAATTCAATTTACACAACAGCTGTATAAAAAAATAGCCTATTATAGAAATATTATTTTGGCAACTTACCCTAGTAATATTCTAGCCTCTATCATCATATCAAACTTTTTATTATTTGCTATGGTAAAAACCCTAGTAATTGCAGCTTCTTCCATGCAACTGTCTTTCAGCTATGCCTTGTAAACGTACTGTTACAGGATATCCTCTTACATAATCCACCAAAACAAACTTGACAACATCCACAGAGGCCCTCCGGCCTACTCTAAAGACACTGGACACAGTCTGTGAAAGTGAAAGAAGTCTTGTGATGGTTGGGCGGGTCACGCGTATTTCTGGCTTGTTGTTTTGAAGGCCTCCGGGAGGAGAGGGGGTGAAAAAACGAATTAAAGATGGCGGAAAACGAAGGAGATGAGACTGCTCGGCCCGCTCCTCCGTCACTGCTACCCACAGCGCCCCGCGTTAACGGATCGGGGATGGTCGGTTCTGGTAGTCAAACCCCGACCTTGGTGACTTCAGGTCCGCGGGTGGTTCGGATCATAAAGTCAGAATCGGGATACGGATTCAACGTCCGCGGTCAAGTGAGTGAAGGCGGCCAGCTGCGGAGCATTAACGGGGAGCTGTACGCTCCTCTCCAGCATGTCAGCGCCGTGCTACCCGGTGGTGCGGCGGACCGGGCCGGTATCGTGAAAGGAGACCGAATACTAGAGGTGTAAGTCTTTTTTTTTTCCACTTTATTTCTCATTTTAGCCTGGAAATCAGCTTTGCTCTGCTGTCAGTCTGTTTGACACACAGTCACTGGTGGCTTGGCGTTATTTTTACACATTAGCACAAGGTTCCGTGGACTTGTTTAAGCTTTCGTGGCCGTGCATGCCAACACATCCATGCTAATGCAATAAACCGATCATTATTATGTAAGGCTTGAGCAGATAACACGTACTGGAAGTTCTCAAACGCAGAACGGTTGTTGTGAAACAGGGTCATCGGTTTGGTGTGTTCAACAATTCGTGTGTGCTATAGCCAGTTTATGCTTATGTGTCTCATAAATCCAGAAGAGTCTCTCACTCAGTGACTTGTTAATGCATGACAGTTACACGATCACATGCTGTCATATTGATCTCTTATCGTCGATGCAGCTGATAAATGTAGTTCTTGACACGTTAGCATCCTAAACTGTGAGCGTTAGTAATATCCTGGCCTGAAGTGCATATGATTGACTATTTTTAAAATGGCCAATACCGATATTTAGAGCTCTTTTTGGCCGATAATGCGCACATAATAGCAAATAAATAAATATATATATATCCCCATACATACACACACATACATACATACACTACATATATATATATATATATATATATATATATATATATATATATATATGTATATGTATGTAGTGTATACATACATACATATATATATATATATATATATATATATATATTTATATATTTATGTATGTAGTGTATATATACACTACATACATACATATATATGTATGTAGTGTATATATGTATGTATGTATGGGTGTGTATGTATGGGGGGATATATATATATATGGCCATTTTGAGATGTCCACTTTGCTGTTTAACAGTGCAGACGTTAGTGAATGTTGTGTAAGAACTGGTTTAATTTCATCATATAGACTACTGTTGCCGTCGGTACGAAAAAGAAAGTCACTTATGCTCACCAAAGCTGCATTTATTTGATCAAAAATACAGTAAAAAATGTAATATTGTGAAAATAACTGTGTTCTATTTTATGTTTTGAACTAATTTATTTTTGTGATGGCATAATGCTGAATTTTCAGCATCATTACTCCAACCTTCAGTGTCACATGATCCTTCAGAAATGCTGATTTGATGCCCTTACTATTATTAATGTTGAAAAAAGTTGTGCTGCTTAATACTTTTGTGGAAACTGTAATACAAATTTTTTTTCAGGATTCTTTGATAAATAGCAAGTTCGAAAGATCAGCATTTATTTGAAATAGAAATCTTTTGTAACATTATAAATGTCTTTACTGTCACTTTTAAACAAATTAATGTGTTCTTGATTCCTTGCTGAATAAAAGTATAGTCTACATTTCTTTTTAAGATAAAAATCTTACTGAACCCGAACTTTTAAACAATAATGTATATTTCTACTACATGTCAGTTGCTATATCACATATATAAACACTATTATATTGGCCGCTGTGTGCACTCTAGTTATTGACATTGGCCACTAAAAAAGATGTCAACCACATAATATTTACTCTCAAACTTCACCAGAGAATATTTGAAAATGTGTACTATTGACAAGGCTGTCTGTAAATTTTGACTTTAGGCAGAAAGACGATCTTATTAATTAGCCAATGCTAATAAAACTATTTTCAAAATATTGGTAGATTAATTGGCAGTTTACTATATAATAGTATTTGTATCTACTGGTATAATTTACAGAGTTTACTGCAGTGAGCAACAGTTTTTACAAAGTATCTTCCTCCTTCAGTGATTATTTTACAGATCTGCTTTGCATGTTAATTCATAAGCTACATTATGTATGTATAGAGCCGCGCCACTGGTCATAGTCATTAGTCATTTGGCGGTATCACAGGTAACATGATCAGCATTATAAAAATGAGACATATTGTGGTCACAGTTTTATCTTATGGGAAAATCAGAAGTTCAATAAGGATTCACAATGTGGTGCAGTTTCATAGAATGTCAGTTCTATTCAAAAACTGGTGTTGTGCTGTTGTTGGTTTCGCTCAAACACTTTTTTTTTTCTATCTCAGTCTGAACTCAATGCGTGGTCATCTAAATTGTGTGTATTAGATAAACCTAGGGCATGTGTATGTAAACAAAGAAATCATTCATGTAGGCTACTGCATGCTAGTGTCAGGACTCTTTTAAATAAAAATGATGCTCCTCCGTAGTTCTTTTTAACACTCATTGTTCTCTTTAAAACTTCACATTTACTCACAGTGACCAAGATCTGATTCAGTAATGTGTTTGGATTTGCTAATTTTATCCCGTGTTGTCATGTAGCATTCAATGAAAATGTCATGAAAACATTTAGGCTACCCCTCCCTGAAAGGAAGGAAATGCAAAAGGTTATTAGGGACATGAAGGTTGTTACTTACTTAGCCTCAGTCAAGTTTACTTTAACAAGTTTGTTTAAAACACATTTCAGTTGTACACCTGACATGAACGTAATTACGTAAATATGTAAGTAATTCACTGAAAATTCTTGAGAAACGTCTTTAGGAACATGTTAAATATTTCGGTTAGTGCGGTTTTTTTTTTGTTTTTTGGTTTTTTTTAAGGACAGTTGTTGGGCAATGCTACAAAATAGCAATTTAAAACAAATCAGCTTTGAAAATACAGGGTTTTTTTTGTTTCAAGATTGGTGGTTATTAGGGTTGTCGAATGTACCGGTACTACCTACTTGGTACTAAAAAACAAAAGTTAATGGTTCCAGCATTTCTGCAGTACCAGCAGCATGAGTACCGGGTAGATTTGGATAGACTTGTTTGTTTGAGTGCTCTCTGACCATCAAAGGTTTCTATTTACAGCATGTTTTTATGTGTTGAGCATTGTAGCCGATCACAATCCTATCTGTTGAGCACTTGAACTCAATGGCCTATCAGAGATGCTAGTCAGTAAGTTATTCAGAATCCACTTAACACCACTTGAAACGCACAAGGTTTGGTTTTGTTCAACATGAGCCACATGCTCGCAAATCCTTTCATTATATCTAAACACGATGTTAATAAGAGATTCATTGTACAGTTTCTGGATTGACAACTGTATATTTAAATGGGTGATGATTGACAGTGATAACCAACGAATGAGACAAAATGGGACAAAATATTTTGAAGTACTTAATTCAGCAGTTTTTGCTCGTGTACCGAAATTGGTGCCAAGAACCTTGAAACTTTACTGGTATTGGTACCGATGACTGAAATTTTGGTACTGTGACAACCCTAGTTGTTATTGTGTTAATCAATGTGAATGTTATATATTATGTCTCACGTGTTAAGTGTTGTATCTGGATCCTTTTTCAGTAGTTACTGGTCATTTTTTATGAATAATTGGGAACTGGAACTGTCAAGATTGTTTTTGTAATGCTTTGACATGGCCTTTTTTTTCCTTTTTGGAAATAATTCTAGTACGTAAAAGGTTTCATTAGCCCAAGGCTGGTTTCCTGAGGAACTCCTTTGAGGAAGAAGGAGTGGGTTCACAAACCAAGGCTCAGTTGTTTTCCATTTGCAGTCTTTGGTGCGCGTCGTCCCTGTCTTAAGTTCAATAATATAAACATGAATATGTTTAAGGAAAAGAAAATCAATATGGTATCTTTTAGATTTTTAACAGTACTTCCAATCTGAAATGAGGAAGTATCAGGGAATCATTGCAGTCATGTGAATATCATGTTACACAACAGTTTGTTCCTGTTCCAAACTCAATGTTCAGCATGTTTGAGCATGTGATTTTTATATTGAATTGGATTAAAGAATGATACACTGGCATAGATTTGGGTATGGAGAGTTGGGACATTCTAAATTAAGCGACCTTATAGTAATCCCTATTTATATTTCTAGTGATTAAAGTTTTGACTGAAAATGCAAGTATCACATTTTTCTGATTTATATTTTTGTTTAAAGTGAAAGTATAGTGTAGAAAGCTGGTCTGTCATCTTTGTCTACCCTCAATTTTGTATGCTGTCATGAAATATACCTCCCCATTACGGTCTTCCTCCATCTGTCACCTGGTTTATGAATTAGTGATGGTGGTAATAAGTGATGGGCAGGTGGCATGTGCTGTCTGTGTTATTGTTGGTGGGATCATGTGCATATGCAAACAATAATTCATAACTAAATGGAGAGATCCTGGTGACCCTCAACATGTATTAGCTGAAAAACCCTTCAAACCAGCTGCAAAACAAAACAAACTTCATAACCAGAGGTGTTTTGAAAAAGACATCAGCAGTTCCCTTCATGAAATTTAATCCTTTGTTTAGTAGATTACTTAGGGTTTCAGTTCCGTAAATTGTAAAATGGCTTATCACACTAGTTTAAAGAGAGTAATCTTTGCTTTAATGGTGAAGAAACAATGTTTTGTTTTATTATTGAATATCTAAATGCTTAATGCAGATGTCCAGTTAAAACTGCATGTTAAGGGGCTAATTTGTATGCAAATCACAGTTAAAGGGATAGGATAATTTTCATTTTTGGGTGAACTTTGATTTACTCGCCCTCAAGCCATCCTAGGTGTATATGAATATCTTCTTTCAGACGAACGCAATCTGAAATACATTTAGAAATATCCTGGCTCTACCAAGCTTTATAATGGTAGTGAACGGGAGGGGGCCTGTTTTGAAGCCTCCCAAAAAATGCATCCATCCATCATAAATATAATCCATACGGCTCCAGAGGGATAATAAAGGCCTTCTGAAGCGAAGGGATGGGTTTTTGTAAGAAAAATATTTAAAACTTTATAAACTAAAATAACTAGCTTCCGTCAGACGACCGTACACATACTGCGCAAGTCGACTTGCGGCAAATTAGTAACCCCTGAAGTGATGTATGACGCAGGATGTTGGAGTATCATAAGCTTTGACACCTCTCGCGGTTTAAACAAATAGGGTTGTGCAACAAACTCAAGCTCCTCTTCTCTTATATCGAAATCCTCTGACATTTCTCGTTAAAATTTCTCGTTTTAGACTTCTAATTCCTGACCGGTGTTTTGTTTTGCTCTATCCTCTGCGCTTCTGTGTTTGTCATTACGTCATGCGTCGGGTCAGAGGTTACTCTTCCGCCGCAGATCGATGCGTATGGGCATCTGCCGGAAGCTAGTTAGTTAATAAAGTTTTAAATATGGATATTTTTCTTACAAAAACCCATCGCTTTGCTTCAGGAGGCCTTTATTAACCCCTGGAGCCGTATGGATTATATTTTTGATGGATGGATGCATTTTTTTGGGCTTCAAGTTCACTACCATTATAAAGCTTGGTAGAGCCAGGATATTTCTAAATATATCTCTGATTGTGTTCGTCTGAAAGAAGAAAATAATATACACCTAGGATGGCTTGAGGGTGAGTAAATCATGGTATAATCTTCATTTTTGGGTGAACTATCCCTTTAAATGTCTAAAATAAAGCCGATTTTTGCCCTATGTGGTCAAATGAGTTTTCTCTCAATGCCTATGAGCTTTTGAATATCTATAGACATACAGTGCCATTCAAAAAGTGTGGAGTTTGTATGATTTTTTTTTTTTTTTTTTTTTTTTTTTTAAATATATTAAAACAATTTATTTTAAATTGTACTAGTATTTCACTGTTTTTACTGTATATTTAAATATGCAGCCTTGGTGAGTATGAGAGACCTAAAAAAAGATTAACCGACCCCAAATCCATCTTAATATTTCACCCCTGTAACATGACCCACTTTTTTCCTTCTCTCCTGCAGTAACGGGGTGAGCGTGGAGGGGGCGACGCACAAGCAGGTGGTGGATCTGATCAGGGCCGGAGAGAGGGAGCTGGTGTTGACCGTGCTCTCCGTCCCGGCACAGGAAGGGGACGGACTTGATGTCGGTGAAGAAGGTGCGGTGCAGCCCAATTACGACTACAGTGACAAGCAGGCCGTCCCCATTTCAGTCCCCACATACAAACATGTGGAACAGCACTCAGAGAAGTTTGTGGTGAGTTGCGTAGAATGAATGAAGGCTTTTTACTTTTGGGCTGTTGTTTAGTGCTGATAATCTTTGTTTCCTCCTGTCTTAGGTGTATAACGTGTACATGTCGGGCAGACAGATGTGCTCAAAGCGTTATCGGGAGTTCGCAATACTTCATCAGAACCTGAAGAGAGAGTTTTCCAACTACACTTTCCCAAAGCTGCCAGGGAAGTGGCCCTTTTCTCTGTCCGAACAACAGCTAGACGCTCGCAGGAGGGGATTGGAGGAATACCTGGAGAGAGGTGAGTCTCACGCCTTTCATTTTTGTGCTTTATTTTTTTATTACAATGAAGTAAAATAAATTCAAGTGATACAGGCCTTGCTTACGATGTGTCCTGGTCCGATTCGCCATCTTACTCGCACCAGTAATTTTGCACTCCTAATTATGTGTCTATTTAATAAAATAGCATTTAAATAGATATTTCAGTTTTTCCATGTTTTTTTTAATTTTAAAGTTTTTCATCTAATATTTTATTTCATTTCAGTTTTAGTTTACAAATGCAAATGGTTATAAACTTTTTATTTTATTTTTTTTACTCTTTCTTTTGATGTTGTGGTAAAATGTGACCTGAACACCCTTTTTAGTTACACAGTCCTGATTTTATTGACTTATTCTTATTACACATTAATTTATTTTTATTACAGATGATTTATATTTATTTGTTTAGGTTTGTTTTTGTATTGTCATCTTTGCAGTAAGCCACCATGGAAGTGGTTTTGTATACTTGTTCACAAAGCGTTTGTCAAAGATTCATGAGATATGATATGCACTTCTGCTGACCTGCATATAAATTCTCTCTCTCTGTCTTTCTCTCTTGACTTCTTTCTCTTTTTAGTTTGCTCAGTGCGGATCATAGGTGAGAGCGACATTATGCAGGAATTCCTGTCTGAATCAAATGAGGTAAGTATGTGTGTGTGCAAAAACTGTGTAGATCTGCATGGAAGTGGTTTTGTTCAGCGACACTGTTTAACATGTGTTTCATGTTAAAGAACCACAACAGCATAACGGATGTCGAGTTAAGAATAGCGCTGCCTGATAAAACCACAGCTTCAGTAAGAGTCCGAAAGAATAGCACCACTGACCAGGTTTACCAGGTAAAAAATGTCATATGTTCATGCAACACAGTCGGACTATTTAAAGGGGTCATGAAATGTGAAATCAAATTATACTTTTGACATATTAGAGGTTTTGTTCCATTAAAACATCCTGCAAGTTTCATAGCTTAAAACATCCTCTTCATTATAAACAGAGCATTCATTTAATCAAACTCCAAAAACAGCTTGTTTGAATATTGTGGATCAATGACATTTGCATATGCCTGCAATTATATATTTGCATATGCCTGCCTCCAGAGCAAGATATCAATGAATAGTTATACATCATCGCACCATAGGCCTCATATATATATATATATATATATAGAACCATTAAACCCCACTTCCCTTTGTCAGCAAAAGCCTCTAAGTCCACAGAAGAACCAATCGGAAAATCAAATCATATTTCCCGGATTTCAAGATGAATGACGGTGTGTGTATGAGCTGACGTTCAATTGCCGAGCTGCAAGTTTTTATCATGTTTTGTCCATCGTTACAGTTACAATGACGAGATTTCGTGCGTAGCAAGTAAACACAACAGTGTTCCCTTGGCTTCTGTAAAACTGGCAGAAATGTACGTTTTACTATGTCTTGTCCAAAGAGGTGGACTTAGAGGTTTTTGTGGGAAAAAAAAAAAAAAAAAAGCATGCATGGACTTGTTTTGCAGTAAAATACCAATGAATTGACCTGAAGTGACATTTTTGAATCCGGCCAATCGTGAAACATCTGTTATTAACATTATACGTGAACTTCAAGAAACATTTTAAAATAATAAAAAAATCCATGGCATGACCCCTTTAAATATCAACTCAATGACCTCAACAGAAGCTCATCCTAAGTATCACTTTCCCTTTTTCAGGCTCTTGTTGTGAAAGTTGGGATGGACAGCATCATGGCCAGTTACTTTGCTCTCTTCGAAGTTATTAACCACTCATTTGGTGAGCAATTGCTCCATTTTTTCCTTCAAGCGTCAGTTTCTTACATGAAGTCAGAAAGTGTTTAGATATTCACTGAGGGAAGCAGATGACCTTGTTATGAAGTCAAAAGTAATTGCACTTATGATTCTTTTTAACAGCTATTAAACTGCCGCTTCGTGATCTCTTCTTAATCAAATGAACAATGTTTTGCCCCAGCTGGCAAGCTCCGATAAGGTGCTACTGAGCTCATAAGGACATTGTGCCTTGTTAAAGAAACATGAACAGAACGGATTTCTGTGTAAATCATTCGAAAAAACATACATTTTTATAAGAATGTTTGGTCACACTTCAGTTTGAGGAACACATATTCACTATTAACTACTTTTGCCTCAATAAACTCTTAATTTACTGCTTATTAATAGTTAGTAAGGTAGTTGTTGTAGTGGTTACATATAGGTATGTATGAGTAAGATTAAGGGATGTAGAACATAGTCATTCAGAATAAGGCATTAATATGTGCTTTATAAGTAATAATAAGCAGACAATATGCTAGTAATTTTTAGTAAGAAAAGCATTTATCTGAAATAGATTTTTTCCCCAACATTATGAATGTCTTCACTTTCAGTTTAATGCGTCCTTGCTGAATAAAACAATTCATTTATTTAAAAAAAAAAGTTACTTGACCCTAAACTTTGAATGGTAGTATACCTATGGCAGATATCAAGATTTTCAGTGTATATTACAATATTTATTCTGTTCCTCATATAAGTATATCTAAAGTTATCTAATGAGTTACAGTACATTTGAAACTCTAAACAGTTTGCAATATTTACTGAAAATCTCTCTTGTCCTCTTTTTCTGTGTTGTCACTTGCACCACTTCTTCCTAAAGTGCGCAAATTGGCTCCTAATGAGTTTCCGCACAAGCTGTATGTTCAGAACTACACGTCAGCTGTCCCCGGGACGTGTCTCACAGTGCGTAAGTGGCTCTTCAGCACACAGGAAGAGGAACTGCTGCGGGACAACCCACTGGCCCTGCACTACTGCTTCCATCAGGTCAGTCCGGGTTATTTTCACTTCTCTCCTTTATTGCAGATTAAGTAATATATGGTGTCTCCAGAGCTCATGGTCATTATGATGGACTCGTGTACACAAAAGCAATAAATACGAACACTTCACACATTACAGTAAAAGCAGACCATAAACCACGCAAATGGACTTTGAACAGCTAGCGAGGTGTCAGGTTAATGCATCATCTAATACCACACATGCTCGTTTATTTTCAATTTACATTTTATTCAGCATATTTGTATAGACCTTATGCGTCAGAGAAACAAGCTTCCAGCCAACTTTAGAATTTTGTGTTTGAACTTCTGTTTTTGTGGTAGCTCTGTCTGTGGCATCGCTGTTGAATTATCTGGTGAAGTGGATTTACTTATTGCAGAGTTAATGAAAGTTATCATGAGAATTGTAATATTTGAAGCGGATGTCATTACAAATATCAGTAGACCAGGAAGATTTTAAAGTGAGCGGTTCATTTATAAATCCGTAAGATCTTACCTTCATGGTGTGGAAATACAAACCAGAAGACAACGAACGCAGTGCTGAAAAGGGGCGGGGCTACATATGGTCTATAGCTGAAGTCAGATGCCTCCGAAGCAAATCCTTGACTTGCAGCTTAACCTCATATCAGTCTCTCTTACATTCTGTGTTTTGCTCTCTTTTCTTCAGGCACAGGATGATGTGAAGAAGGGATTCATTAAAGCAGAGGATAAAGCGTACCAGCTGCAAAAACTAGCAGAACAGAAAAAGATGACAACGGTCTCTCATACTTTATCTGTCACTGAATGCGAAACGGACTTTTTAAATAAAATGTTGCATTTAAATGTTATTTATCTTTTCATTGGAACCCTGTCAATAACATTTCACCTCAAAATCAAAAAAAAAATTATTTTATTAATAACAAAATCAAGCATATTTTGGGCCTTTTTTTGCACTGTAACATTTATTTTTAATTTTTAAAATACATTTCTATTACATTACAAATTCTTATTACTGTAAGGCAAAAAATCATTCTCAGAGTAATGCAAAAATAAATATGACAGTGTTATTTTAGTATTTTTATATATATATAATATATATATATATATATATTTTTTTTTTTCCCCATTTAAGGTTTTTCATTAATATTTATATTGTATTTCAGTTTTGTTTGAAATGTAACCTGGACACTTTACCTTTTTTGTCACAAAGCGAAATCTGTTACTAATCTGTAAAGGCATTTTGTTTCAACACAAAATAAACATTTATTTTCCTTCTTTTCTGTGAACTTTCTCTTGCAGTATCTGAGTCTTTTGCGCTCATGTGAGGGATATAACGAGGTGACTTTCCCTCACTGTGCATGTGACTCACGGCGGAAAGGTCATGTGATCACGGCCATCAGCATGAAGCATTTCAAACTACACGCCTGCACAGAGGACGGCAGTCTTGAGGTGGGTGAATGATGCTTAGAATGTACGGACATAATTTTAAGGCATAGATAGCCTAAAGGATTAGTTCACCCCAAAATGAAATTTCTGTCATTAAGTACTCACCCTCATTTCGTTCCACATCCCTAAGACCTTCATTCATCTTTGGAACACAAATTAAGATATTTTTGATTAAATCCAAGAGGGTTTTTTTATCCGCCATAGAAAGCAACATAATTACCGTCATTCAAGGTCCAGAAAAGTAGTAAAGACATCGTTAAAATAGTCAACTTGACTACAGTGGTTCAGTCTTAATGTCTTAATGTTATGAAGCGACGAGAACACTTTTTGTGCGCAAAACCAAAATAATGACTTTATTCAACATTTTCTTCTCTCCCATGTCAGTGTCTTACACAGTTGACGCGGTGCAGCACTTCCATGTTTACGTCCGAACGCCGGCTCAGTATTGACCGATGCTGTTCACGCGAGCACAACGACGTATGCATGTGATGTTGATGCAGGAGCCGGCCAATACTGAGCCGGTGTTTGGACGTAAACACGGAAGCCTGCACCTTCGTCAACTGCGTAACCACTTGGATTTCATCAAAAATATCTTAATTTGTGTTCTGAAGATGAATGAAGGTCTTACGGGTTTGGAACGACACAAGGGTGAGCAATTAATGACAAATTTCATTTTTGGGTGAACTAACCCTTTCATTTGCTTTCACACCACATTAACGAGACACTTCGTCGAGTTTTGTCGGTGCAGTGTGTTACTCCTGTCTGCATCTTGTTTTCTCCAATTGAACATGCTGAATCAGCGCTTGTCAGGTCGTTAATTGTTTGAGAAGTGACGTAACAGTAATCTGGTGATTGTTCACGTTGGTGCTCTGTGAATTGGCCTTATGAGAACATGTTTGATTTGTTTGCCCATAGTAACACTTTATCTCTGACTCCCAGAATCAGGTGATTGTGTTCGAATGGTCAGAGATGCAAAGATGGGACACAGATGAGGAGGGTATGGCCTTCTGCTTTGAGTATGTGCGGGGAGAAAAGAAACCTCGCTGGGTCAAAATATTCACTCCTTATGTAAGTCACCCAAAAACAAAAATTATTGCTTCATTATTTACCTGCCGAATTATGTTTCGCAGAACATTTTGAACAGAAATAAGCCTTGGATGTGTGTGCTTGTGTTCCCTTCTCTAGTTTAACTACATGCATGAGTGCTTTGAGAGGATTTTCTGTGAGCTCAAATGGAGGAAAGAGGTATTAATAACTTACACGGATTTCTGTTTTAGTTTCTTTACCTTTCTTGTCATTTGTTAATGAGTTTCTCTCTGATATGTTAAAGGTTGAAGAGGAGGCCTCAGACAAAGGCAATAAGAACTGTAGTAATAATGGTAAGAGAACCTTTTGCCCTCATTTTATCACACTTAAGTTAATGGGATTTTTCCAAGCATACTCATGTGATGGCTACACTCACACAGAAACCTGAAATACTGGTTCATACTTACCACACTTGCATTCAAGTATGAGTACAAAATCACATGTCATGCGTGTGATGCTCATTTGAGCAATCAGTGCATAAAATGAACCCTGCACCTTCTCGAAAGATCAAATAATGGAAATTTATTCCTTTATTATGTAAAACAAATTTCAGGAATCATTGATTCCAATGCACTGTAGGCTAGCATAGATTGGAAATACTCCAGCAAATGTGCTTTTTATTATTGAACACTGTTATTCATTGAGCACATTTCATTTGTGCTCATGCAAAGTAAATATTTAAAATAATACAATAGGTTTTTTGTATATTTCTGTACTGAATTCATAATTATATGAAATGAAATGAAATTAATTTAATAAATAATTTATTCATTTATTTAATATTCATTTATAAAAATTATATATAATATAATATATAAATTATAATATATAATTTTAATCTGAATTAATACATTTTAATCATTTAAAAATGATAATGTGTGTGTGTGTATATATATATATATATATATATATATATATATATATATATAATATGCGTGTGTGTTAAAGATAATAATTATTATATCTTTAACACACACGCGCATATATATATATATATCACACACACACACATAAATGTGATTACTCACGATTAATCATTTGTGTGTGCATACTTAAACTGTATATATTCTGTATACACACACAAAGTTTTATGTTAGATGCGATTAATCAATTTTACAGCACAAAAATTTATAAAAGGTGCATAATTTTTATACAATTTTAAATTATCTTTAACACACACACATACATACACACACATATATATATATATATATGTGTGTGTGTGTGTTTATTTATACATATATATATATATATATATATATATATATATATATATGTATGTATGTGTGTGTGTGTGTGTGTTTATTTATACATATATATATATATATATATATATATATATATATATATATATATATATAATCTCGATTTGACAGCACTAGTTTTTTTTTCACAGGTTGACACAAAAATAGTCTTTAACTTTATACTGAACTTTACTGAGATTAAGTGAGTAGTATTCATTGTAGTGAGCCGAAGTTGCCCTATTCTAGGCCATTGAAAATGACTGGTGTGTAGGTGGGATTTTAAAGTTAGTGAACCTGTAAACAGAAGGCAGAATTTATAAATCCATATGGGGGAAAAAAGCTTTAAAACCCTTTAAAGGGCACCTATTATGCCCCTTTTCACTAGATGTAAAATAAGTCTGATGTGTGTATGTTAAGTTTTAGCTCAAAATACCCCACAGGTCCTTTTTCCTTTTTTATAGCATGTTAAAATTACCACTTTTTGGGGGTGAGCAAAAACACACTGTTTTTGTGTGTGTCCCTTTAAATGTAAATGAGCTGCTGCTCCCGCCCTGTTCAAGAAGAGGGCGGGGCTTCAAGAACTCATGCAACAAACAACAGGACAATCTCAAGCACTGAAAATTTCCTGAAATTTCGGCAGCTGTGTTCAATTCGAACCAGAGTCGGACAGTGATGCCTACAGAGCAAGGGGATAAATGCTGCATGGAGATAGAACAGGTATAGTTTAGTTTAATTATGGTTATAACTTGTGTTGTCATCTTGCCTTTATCCACTATTAGTGCAAGCCTGCGATGGCCAAAACTTTACTTATGAGTTTTATGAAGTTTATAGTACGTCACACAAAAGATGAAGCGTCCGTTTTCACTCTAGAAAATCACAGTAAGAGCTGAATAAAACACAGTGCAAGAAGTGCGCATTAAAGTCTTATCCATAAACTCTCTCTCTCTCTCCCTTGAATTATCAACATACACCACAAATTACACAGAAACACTCGTTACAACTAACAGTAAATAAATAGTGAACTAAACAAACGCATTCTCTTAAAAAACAAAAATCCCCTGCGTCTTCAGCGGCTCTGATGTCGGGAGTACATAAAGACTGTTATGTTCACTCTTACATCCAACATCAAAACACCTCAATCACTTAAGAGACGTTGTTGCTACAGCTGCTCCGGCCTGGAGAAAATGGCCGACTGTGTACAACTCGCTCAGGGCGGGCTCTGTGCTAATACAGCAGAGTCCTGTCAGCAGTCGTGGGCGGGGCCTGTGCAAAGTGATGTCAGTTTACCCAGAATCTGCAAACGGCTTATTCTGAGACACTATGATTTATGAGGATTCAAAAATGAGGAGTGGGTGGATTTTTATCTTTATAAGGTGGTTGTGTACGCACACTGCCGACACACATTTATGTTCAAACACCATGTAAAAGTGAATTTTGCATAATAGGGTGCCCTTTAAATGTTTAGTAAAGCTAATGAAACGCTTGCGTATTGCAGATTACCTCTCGCCGCTGGAGCAACAGAAGGGATGGCGCCACCTAGGGGGCGAGATTGCCACTTCCTAAAACCCCTCTCTAGACCCCCTGTGAAACAGCATAAATTGCGCTGGATCATCACACTTGAGCAGACCACCATAATGATGTTACCATGGCAACACCCCAGCGACACCATACCAACCACGTTTCCACGGAGACAAAAGTGTGCCTTTCAGATGCAGAGCTTTCCATATGGCAACCACGGCAACGCAAAATGCCATTATCGTGGCGAAGCAGACACTGCGGGGATGTTTCACCCCAGATCAAGAGCACCAATGGGTTCTGCTGTAATTTCATCAATAGATACTTTGAACTTGCATAAGTACATGTAAAATGCCACATAGGACGAGATCTAAAGATCTTCCACGCCAGTGGTTTAGGAGACAAGCTCTACTTTAAGTCTACTGGCTGGATTTTGGAGAGCATTAGCTAAAGTAAAGCTGTATCGGCACTGTTATCAGGGCAGCGTAGTAACAAAATGACCACTTTGTGATTTGGAATGGCAGCCGCTATCACAATTGTTTGACAAAACTATATATATATGGGAGGGGGAAGTCATGCCTTAACAAAAAAATCAATTAATTTGTGTAGCAAGGTCACCATACAAACAATTAGTGTGGGATCTCTCTAAAATAATATTGCAATGGCATTATTGCTTGATTTTCCCAGTATTGCAGACTAAAATTAGGTCGTTTTCATTCTATTTCAATTAAATGAGGAGTAAACAAGTCTGTGGGAACAGTGACATGGGAAGTGTGTGTGGGAAATTAAGGACAGGGATGTATATGAACAGATATTAAAGGGATCATTCGCCCAAAAATGAAAATTCTGTCATTATTTGCTCACCCTCAAGTTGTTCCAAACCTGAACACAAAAGAAGATATTTTGAATAACATGAGTAACCAAACAGTTGGTTTCTTCCATAGTATGGAAAATTTACTTCCACACTATGGAAGTCAATAGGCACCATCAACTCTTTGGTTACTGACATTCTTCAGAATATCTTCTTTTGTGTTCAGCAGAAGAAACAAATTCAAACAGGTTTGGAACAACTTGAGGGTGAGCGAATGATGACAGAATTTTCATTTTTTTTGGTGATCTATCCCTTTTAAGGTTAAGTGTAGTTTGGACAAGCGACCTGTAGGGGGCCCCAGCATCAAACACATAAGTAGCTGTGCTCAGGATAGTTTATTTCTGTTCAGTTTATTTGTTGGCCTCAGAGGGAACATCATCGAGTCCTTGTCTGAGTTTGTTTTTGTGTTATTTATTGTTCAAGACTGCAGAGGCTTCCCTCATAGAGAGACAATAGCACCACGTCGTACCTGCTGACAAGATGTGAAGGGGAAAAACAAAAGACAGACTGAGAATATTGTGATCTCAGAAGCGTCTTAACAGTGTTTCCTCTCTCATATGTTTTCGAGAATAAGAACTAAGGCAGCAAAAGGCAACTAGTCTCAAATTCATACAAAATCCCCACAGTGTGCTAAAATAACAGCCAGTTTTTTGTAGAGGTCTGCATTAGCTATTTTCTTTTTTTTTTTTTTTCTTTCTTTCTTTCTTTCTTTCTTTTAATACAGAGTAGAGAACTAGAACTTAAAAAAATGTTATAGCCAAAAAGATATACCATAAAGGACTTTAATTGGCCCCCTCGTCACAGGACAAGACACAGCTTAACATTTTCTTAACAGACATGCATGTTTAATGCAAGTCAGAAGCTTTCACCATTCCATTCCAGCACAATACTGTGATAAATGAGCTTATCCTCATCCAAATGCTTTAGCCACCTTGGCTACGATACCTTGATCAATAAGTGAGTTTGTATAGTGTGTGTGTGTGTGTGTGTGTGTGTGTGTGTGTGTGTGTTCTACATCAGATTGCTCTCTGGTTAGAGTAAAGGCTCCTATTACAGCAGCACAGTAGCATCTGTGGTCTAAGCGTATTTACAAAAACTTAATTTGTGTCTTCAGTCCTGATTATTTCCGTGTTTGATTAATTCAGCCAGTTTATCAATGTGAATGAAGAAAAAACTTAGGCTTGTGTGTTTTACAGTTTTTGTGTAATTTGTCCTTTCGTCAGGAGTACAGGTGCGACACTTTTTGTATGGTTTGGAAATTGTCAAAAGTGTTCCACCACGTAATGTTCACCAGCGCTAAAATATTAATTGTTTGGTCAGTGTTTCTTATTTTGTGTCAGTGTGCCGAGGAAAAAAAGAATATGAATGTACCAGAATGTATTTATAACATGGATGATTATTTGTTTGTTTTTTTTGTCATTAACTTGAACTTGCAACCATTTAAGATCATTATAACTCTTCAGTTTAAAACTTAAGACACTAACTCTTATCCTTCCACTGAGTGTTTCCTTAACTTTTGGCCCACCTTGAAAGTATTATTAATGTTTTGAGTCTTTTCCCCAAAATTGGTGTGTTGGGACGATTACTGACAAGTTTAACGGCTATTTGTCTGTGTTCTGCGCTTCATCTGTAAATTTTACTGCTTATGTGTAGTACTTACAGAGTCTTTGTAGCTTTTCTGACTGAAAACTTTAATTTATTTTTCTGCTGAATTGAGGGGATTGAAACAAGGCCTTTGCTGTGGTGGGTTTAGGAAGGGGCTTTGTATGACAAAAGATTTAATGCATACGTGAAGGCGATAAACAGGTGTGCATTATTTCATGTAGCCTAGATAATGGCATAAATTAACAATAATATCGGGATACAATAGTTTTATAAATGAAATGTGTGAAGGTTAAACTAACCAGAGTTATAAAAAAAACTTTGAGAAACATCATGTAGGTTGAAACATTGTAACATACTATTTTAAATAAAATGACCTATTGAAAAAAACAAACTGTTCATGTGGTTTTTTTTTGGTTTTTTTGTTGTTGTTGTTGTTGTTGTTGTTTTTTCATTGTTTGAATTTCTCTTAAAGGATTAGTTCACTTTCCAATTAAAATTTAATGATAATTTACTCACCCCCATGTCATCCAAGATGTTTATGTGTTTCTTTCTACAGTCGAAAAGAAACGAAGGTTTTTGAAGAAAACATTGCAGGATTTTTCTCCATATAGTGGACTTCAATGGTCTCCAAACGGTTGAAGGTAAAAATTACAGTTTCAGTGGAGCTTCAAAGGGCTTTAAACGATACCAGACGATGAATAAGGGTCTTATCTAGCGAAATGATCGGTCATTTTCTAATTTTTTTTTAAATGTATATGCTTTATATAAACAAATGATCGCCTTCAAGTGGTTCCGCCAAAACCGCACTTTCGTATTCTTCAAAAAGCTTACGCTGTATGTCCTACACCTTCCCCATTCTACTGACGGAACGAACGAGGCGCCAGTTCAGTTTTTTCCGTCAGTAGAATGGGGAAGGTGTAGGACATACAGTGTAAGCTTTTTGAAGAATACGAAAGTGCGGTTTTGGCAGAACCACTTGAAGGTGATCATTTGTTTATATAAAGTATATACATTTATTTATTTTTTTTAGAAAATGACCGATCGTTTCTCTAGATAAGACCCTTATTCCTCGTCTGGTATTGTTTAAAGCCCTTTGAAGCTGCACTGAAACTGTAGTTTTTACATTCTTACCTTCCTCGAATGTTTTCCTCAAAAATCTTCATTTCTTTTCGACTGAAGAAAGACATGGATATAGATGACATGAGTAAATTATCAGCAAATTTTAATTTAAAAGTGGACTAATCCTTTAAATGTGCGAATCTTTTTTGGAGCAACTGGTTTCATTTGTAAGTAGCACCGATAGGCTTATGACATCGAAGTACCCCGAGAGCGATTGGAGAGCGACTCCTTTAAATCGCTCTCGCGGTACTTTGATGTCATACGCAGATCTATTCAAGCATGTTCTTAATGCATCTTAGCCTATAAGTAACCCATTACATTACTGCATTAAATGTACACTATGTAACTTTTTTTGTTTGTTTAAAAAAAGGTTAAAAAATGAGCCAATACATAATCAATCCTTCTTCCAAAACGTATTTTTGTCTTCCCCTCATTCACTACAGTAAGCCTATTATAAGTGTTTTTATTTTAGACCTGTCGGGATGGTTTTCGCGGGCAATTGCGCATACGTCACTTGCCCGTGCGTGTTTCATGTCCATAAATAGAGAAAAGTTGCTTCGGTCGTGTATGGTGTGGGCGTGGCATAGGTTAGTTGTCAATGAGTGAGAAAGGTTGACATGGAGCCACTAATTCTCGAACCTCCGGGGAATTATCCATTAAAATAAAACAAAAAACAAAGAGGAGAGTCTGCTGGCAAAAAGAGAACGTGACAGAGCTCATATTATAAAATGAGAATCAACATTGCCTTGGCTTTTCTGAGATGGCGAGAAATGAGGAATTTGAAATGTTGTAAAAGCAACATCGATGGCGTTTTTATTACTCAGCAGGTGAGTAAGGTATTTTATTGAACAGATAAATTGCCATATGTAGCTCTCTAGCAGAGTTCAATGTAAAGCATTATCTACTGTGAAGGGTCATTTCATTGTGGTGTTTGTTGTAGCGCTGTGCTGGAATTTATTTTCAACGAAGTACAGTATCTATGGGTATAGCTATAACGTCTTCAGCTAGTCAGCTTGAGATCCTTTCCATCAAACTGGTTACATCTCTTAAGCCAAGTAGTTATGAGCAGTGGGATAACCATATTCATCCGCACAGTCAGGCATAGCCAGCACAACCAAAACAATGTTTGGCAAAATGCATGCTGTTTTGTTTTGTTTTTTTAACCACTACAGGGCGAAAAAATGTTACATAGTGTACCTTTAAATTAATATATAGACATTTATGAGTGTGAATCAGACTATCAAACAGTAAAGTACAAAAATAGCCAACCAACCTCTAATGAAACTCGAAAAACCTCGCTGAACTCTTGTTGATCTATATAGTGTGGCCAACTGTTTTTTGGCACAACTTTGATAGAATGACTTTACAAAATTACTGACAGAAGTGCAATACATTTTTAATGATCATTACAGAAAATAGTCTGGTCCAGTGTAATAATAATGTTGTTTTTCAAGGTAAATGTATGATTAAGTAGTTAATTATAAATGTGATCATGTAAAATCATTATGTGATAAACAGCAAAAAGGTAAGTAGCCTATTTGTATTATTATTTGTATCTCTGCCAATAGCATGAGTTTGGGGCGTGACTATCGGGGTTGAAAATTTAATGAAAACAGTCATTCATTGCAAAAATCTATCACAGCTGTTACTTTTGATTTACTATTATCATCGTAACACTTGGTAGATTTAACACGAAAAATCTATCAGAAGGTATGTCAAATTTATCTGTTATTTAATAGCTATGTTTCATACTGTACCCTGTCAAAGATGTTTGTTGAAGTCAAGTGGCCTGAGAATTAGAATGTTTCAAGACAACATGATCACCTTAAAGGATTATTTAAAATAAATATGAAGAAACAATAAAAGAAAGCAGAATTCCATAAAGAAATTATCCAGTATTCATAATAAGAATAAATCTCGTGCCCATGATTCTATAGAATTGATTCTGGAATTAAATACCAACTTCTACCCTTGTCTCTCATGCGCAACCACTTGGGAAATAATTTGCCTCAAGCCAGCTTAATACTTAAATTAAATTTCTTTTATTTATTATCACAAGGACTCCAGGGAATTTTACAAGAGAATTAGCCACATTTAAAGATTACGCCTGCTGAACGACAAAATGAACAGAGGGTTCAGCAGGCAAATATGGTTTCAGTAGGACAATTAATAGAATATCACACACTTAAAAATGATATGAGCTGATAAAGATTGAAGCTAGTGATTGCCATGACATATTCACACCATTAACTGGATATTTAAGCCTGATCTAAACCACAAGTTAAGTGTTGTTCAAACTTAGGAACCGATGAGCGTGGACTCATGGGAGTTGTCTTCACCTCTACAGCTGATGGAAAGCAATCCGAAGAGACTCAGGCAGAAATCATGTTCATGGATGAGCTAATGTATTAAAGTTTTATTAACGTTATTGTGGTATGAAGCAGAGCAAGGCCGGGACATTTTATGTTGATGTTTTAACTTTCGCTTGTCATAAAAATATTTGGTAAAATTGAAATTTCGGGTTTAATTTTCTGCGTTTTTCGCATCCGTAGCAAGCATTTTGAGAGGTGCTTTGACAATTCAGACCCGAACGCCAAAATCCAGAATGGCGTCTGACAAGCTGACCCACTTCATCTCGCAGCACAAAGCACTGTATGACAAACAAAGTGCAGAATACAAAGAGTATTAATCAATACAAAGAGTATATCAAACCGAGCCACTGACATCCTGAAGTAAACTTTGAATTGCTTAGGATATAATCCTGCAGCTCCTTGATAAGGAGGTGGAACTCTCCTTCCTCTCTACACAATCTCAGGATTCCTTTTTTTTTTTCTTTTTTTAAGAAAAGAGAGGACAACAAAATCATCCTCACTGTTTGAAGACTCCATCTTGTATTGCAAATTTTTTCGCAACAGATTAATTATATGCACCCGGACTCAATGTGCAAGGTTTCTGTGCCTGACGAATTTTTAGGTTGATGAATACAAAAAAAAAACGCATATGAAAATTTCGGACCATAACCCGATAAAGGTATCCAAACAATTGCTCACCTGTCTAATAAACCACATAATACATTAAAGCGTCTTTGGTGTTTCCATGGATTCTACTGTAATAAATAAAACCTGAAATCGAGGGTAAGGCCGATACGAAATCATTGACAGGCGAATCATTGAATGACACGAGACGTTATGCTGGATAAAATTGCTAATTTCTCAGGATTTAAACATTATTGGAAACATTTGGGATAATGTAAGTACACAATTCTACAAAATAACATTGTTCTAGTGGTTTTTTAATCCAAAAATCTTACATATTGTGCCTTTTAACTAAAACTATTAAAAACATTTTCGTTACTTAAATTAAAATAAAATATAAAAAACTTCTTTTATTTCAGCGAGTCGCCAAGGAAATGTTTCTCATTTAGTTTTTGTAATAAAGATAACTAAAACTGAAATAAACATGAATAAAAACTATATAGAAATATTTAAAAAATAATAATAAAAACAACAAAAACACAACTTTAAAATCTAAAAATAAAGACTAATTGACACTTCGGAAAGACCCGCCCCCTTACTGTTGCTTTGTCCGACAAGCCATGCCACTCTCACGCCACACGTTCTTACAGAGTGGAAAATACATCGCGGAGCAAAGAGGACACTGACAATGCGCCGACAGACAAGACAGAGCAAGTTTTTGGTATGAAACAAAGCTCTCAAATTTTCAGAGAGCTCTCAAAGTCTCAGCTTTCAAGTTTTGTGTTTTTTAAAGAAATTCAAACAATAAATTCCGTTTTGTGGCTCTTTAATGTGTCGTGACAGATCGCTGTGGGGTCTCAGTTCAAGCGGTACGTGAACCGATCATCTCTTCCTACTTGTAATAAACATGAATTAACATTAGAAGGTATGTTGCTTCAACCGCAGAAAGACATCAATACACACTATTTTTTAAGTTCAAGTCCACCGACGTTAATTTATTAACTCTCCTGTCTGGTTCGTTTGTCGGACAAAATGGCGGATTCAGCGTCATGATTGGTCAGATCACCTGTCAATCAAACTCCCAACGAAGGGTAAAATCTCAATGATATTAAATGATCTGATTCACTAACTGAGCTGCAAGTTATCACAACTTTCAGTGATGTCCAAATCGTAATGTACTGTAGAAAGACAATTATATAAATATATTTAGTCACGGCAATAGTCATACTGTAACAGTAGGTCAAATAGCTGCATCTTTAGCATTACATGACTTTTTACACTTTAACCCATGGTGTGCACATAAACATAGGCGCTTAAAAGCTTTAGCACGCTCCGCCCTCTATTTACATACATAATTACATCGTCATAAAAACACTGTAAAGTTTAGAGGGATCGAGAATGTAATAAATTGCCATTGCAAGATCGAAGGATGAAGCTGTCCATGGGGTTAGAGGGGATCAATACAGCTTTAAACTGCAACGATCTGCAGAGGTCAAACTGGATGAAGTGTCGGTCCACTTTACCTCAGATCTCCGCTGTCTGAAGAGTGCTTGTATGTCTCTGCCTGTAAGTGGTTGATGCTTGAAAGAGTAGAGCCCAAAGGAGGGGAACTGTGTTTGAGAGACCACAGTGGTCTCAAAGGGCCACTTGTGGTCACTCCGGTGGACTGAATGTGTCTTAGTGAGCCAAATCAGTGCTAACGAATGCTCCCATGAGAAAACAGTCATCAATCTAATCCAGGAAGCATTCTGCATCTTTATTCTATTGCTTTTGCATGTTACAATGATGTTTGTTTATGCTCTTTATCCTAAGGATTTCTAAACTGTTTTTAATTATAATCCTATGAAAAACATTAATAATAATAAAAACATCTAAAAAGGTTATATATTACTGTTATTACTATGAAACAATATAATAAATAACTTGTAAAAGGTTTATATTTTAAAGCATTGGTAATAATAATAATAAATGTAAAATAAAATACAAAAATACATTTAAAATTAAACTTATACTTTATAAATTATACTTTTAAAATTAAACTTTAACAAATTTGACATGATTAATGTTTTTTCTGCATTCTAAAGATGGAAATCATGGGATCATCATGGGATTTTAAAATATTTATTGTATATTTATCTATCCTTTATTTACCTATCCTAATATAACTTTCAAATAATATTTTACACATTTAAAATGTCAATCATATAAATCATACTGGGCATTAAAGTACACTTAAATTCTTTCTTTCTACATTTCTATGTTTATGCATTTCTTCCAATTTCATTTACAGACCTGTATCTTTATATCTTGTTTTATTTTTCCCTAAACAGCCCCATCCCTTTCCTTTAATCACTCGCTCTCTCTTTCCCTTGCCATTATTATCGATCATGCCCATCTTACCCTGTTAATTAAAAGCCATTGATCGCCGGCTACATGCCAGCAATATCGTGGACGGCGTCACAGGAGGAGCCATTCAGAGATAAGCCAATATGTGTTTGTATGTCTTTAAGAGGGACGATGAATGACACTGAAAAAAAGGGGAAAAAACACTTTTACAGAGTAAATGTTCAAATATTGCATCCTTTCATGGGTCCAAATTGCTTGTTATCAGCTTATCTTACCTGAATTAAACTGATTTTAAACTGACTTTATGCATTGAAGCATCATTAAGGAGTCTCAGGATATAATTTCACACTTTGTCGCATCATCTTGAGCCTTCATTGCCATTTACACATCTTATATAGTTATAAATCATATCGATCTTTACAGTTACATTCATGTCTTTATCTTTCTCACACATTGAGACACCAATCTATCAATCTTCTACCCACATTTCCTTCATTCATGCTCAAATCCACACTAGTTTCACCTTCACACAATCCTAAATCCGTCCTTTTCCAGCTCATATAATCATCATCTCTGCCATATCTCTGCAAAAAAACGTGTGCCATCACCTTTATTTGCCACACACACCCACTCTTATTCCCCTATATCCTCTTTTTCTCCATCTGAGTGAGCACGGTAAATCTGGACAAGTCAATGTGCCAGCACAGCACATTCACAGAGAGAGGCGAGTGAATTACTCTGGCAGACGAGCCATGGCTGCCGCAGTAATGGCAGACACATGCAATCTTTATTCATTGATGCATTGACTGAGTGCCATAGTGCATGTTGGGATAGGAAATTGAGCTATATAGAATTTCTTAAACGCTGAACTCTGTGGGGATATTGTGGCTTATATCATCAATGTTGTCAAAATAGCAATCAAAGTAAGCAATGGACATTCACTTTTCTAAATTGGCATTTTTGGCCCAACATCCTGAAAACGGTGTCAAAGCATCAGCATTTTGGGTTAGAAGCTATACTATAACAAAATACAAAGAGATTAATTTACAACTTTTACTGTCACGTTGCAAGTTTTAGTAAAATTCCCATTGTGATCATCTTTAAGTTAAGTGATTTAAAGAGATTCTTCAACACTCAACAATGTGTTGAAGATGTTTTTCCGCAAATTACATGCAGTTTTAAGTGCTAGAGTGTACCTTTTAAGTCAATCAATCAAAAGATTGCCCTTGATTTATATGTAGAAGAATGTTAATATAATTACATCAAAATCTAATAATCCTATATTCAATTACAGGTCATTGTATTTACATTTTGTTTGTGTTGTTTGTAGTGTTTTGGCAGTTCAGGCAGTTTTGAGAGAGGCATACGCGATGTGTGACTGCTTTCCCTCATAAATCCACCCAAGGCCTAAGACGCTGCCTTCTCTCTCCATCATTAACTTCCCACCCTCCCTTGCTCCATCCCTCCTTCATGAACGAGTGATCAATTAAAGCCTTGTCCAGCCGGGACCTCACGTCAGCATTTCTCCATCTCTGTCTGTTCAGAGTTCGAGATTTCCTATTGGTCTGCTTCTGCCCCTCAACTACTTCACGATACGATAAACATTGCAATGCGTCACGTCACACTTGAGAAATTCAGAATAGCATACTACCATACTACAATTGCTGCAGGATATAGTATATTCAATCTCTCGCATGAGGTTTGCCTCACTTTTGTCTAGTGCTGCAAAAAAGTGTCTCAAAATAACTAACTGAAAAAGTTTTTTATTTTTTAATTTCTTATTTAGATGACCTGCATCTATATTAATCGAATTGTAGGAAATAAAATGAAAACAAAAATATATCAAGGGGGTCTTATGCTCATTTACATCTTCATAGTTTCGTTTATGGTGTCTACTAGAATACATTTATGGTGCTTTTCCACTGCATGGTACGGTTCGGTACGGTTCACTTTTTGGCGCTTTTCCACTGCATGGGACGGTTTGGTACGGTACGGAACGGTACGGCTTGCTTAAATAGTACCACCTCGGTTGAGGTTCCAAGCGTGCCGTACCAATACTAAATGTGATGTGTGAACACTGCAGATCACTGATTGGTCAGAGAGAGTCGTCACTACCAGTGTCATTGGATTTGAAACATGAGACACCAATCCCGCTAGATTTAAATAGTCAGTAACAGCCACCGCAGTATCATTTGTTCGCACAACTTTTTTTAAATGACTTGCTTTAAACGACCGTCGCACACAACTTAAAAAAAGAAATGGCTGAATTGTGGTCAGCAGACGAGGTGCAGACTCATTAGTAGCCGAGGAGCGGATCCACGGCAGTAAAGGCGGCGCAACTATATCAGTCTATAATCCCACCCACTTTGAAGCAGTACTAAACTGCAGTGAATAAAAAGCAAACCGAAAGTAAAGTGAGCCGAGCTGAACTGAGTCGTACCACGCAGTGGAAAAGCGCCATTACATCATTTAATGTTCAAAAAACTAGTTTTTCTTCATTTACATTTTTGTAGCACCTGTTTTCACCCTCTGTCAGAGGTATCAGCTCCAGAGGCTTCCTGAGGTGCTGTAAACAGTACTGTGACTACACTAACTGTGGCATCAGTTTTTCCATATCAGTTTGAGCCCGAGTCTGATAATGACAGTCAAGAAGAACAAGATGATCAAACCCCAACCACCTTTGCAAGCACGACATGTACAGAGACAAAACGGTGTCTCTTGGACATGGTGACAACATACTAACGCAATTCAACCAGGCCTCGCCCCCCTTTTTGCATATGCCTTGGCCAGGAATTATATAAATGAGGAATATTGTGATGTGTACGTTTCTAGAAGAAAACTGAAGACTACAATTGAGGCGTTTGAGGGAGTTCAGAAACAAGTTCAGATAAAGAGAATAACTCCCTTTGGAGTGGACTTTGTGCTTTGTAACTTTTGTAACTTTGCAAACCTTTTTCAAGCTCAAACAGCAACATTACATACTTAAGAAAATTGAAAATGAAAGCATAATAGGACACTTTCAAAATGACTGTACAGCCACAGCCCTACTCGTCTCAATCTGCATCAGTGCCGTCACGTTTCCCACTCTTATTTTCAGCTCTCTGTCATTTTCCTTAAGCAACAGCCAGCCATGAAATGACGAAGCACAGACTGTATATTATTAAAGAATACTTTATTCAAAGATGGGAAATGGTTTGTGTCTGCATCTGAGAGAGAGAGAGAGTAAGAGAGAGATTTTAAAGTAATATGCTTGGTCCCCCATTAAGACGAGATGGCTGGCATTTCATAAGAGCACAGCGAGCAGCAGCAATCTTTTGGCAGCGTTTTTTTTTTTTTTTTGGATGAACTTTAATACCATAACAACCACTAATTGCTATAATGACTTTAGCAATAAAGTAGTACTTGCAATAAGAACCAGAACTGTTTGTAAGGACCACATAATATGTGCTGTCACCAGAAATGTTTTGCAGGAAAAAAAAGTTTCCCATCTGGTTTATCATAAAAATTCACCTGAAAGATGTACGGGCCCCAGAGGCAGATTTGGAATAGTATACAGTCCATTCAAAAATGACAATACGCTTTAGTCATTACTCTGAAGAGAGACCTTCACTGTGAATTGTTCATCTACAACTCTATTTTTCTGTAAATTGCCTAGCTGAATAGTCACATAACAAGACTCAAATTCAACAACACAATAGCCATGTTTTCTATCAAACTCAACTATAGCCACTTAGCCTTTAAAGGAAAAGTCTACTTTATTCACAGCTTGGTGAGGTATGCCATTTCTCCGCCACTGAACACATCCCTCATCTAATACTGCTTTCAAATGAACAGGTGTTCTCGCCTCACAGTTAAAACAACGTTTTTAGAGACATCTTCTTTTTGATTACTCTTAAATACGAACCTATAAATCTGAAAATAAATTTTTGCATGATTGGAGCTAAAGAATCTCAATTTATTAAACCAGATTTTTGTTAAACATAATATTGACCAAAAATGTAGGAGATTATGGTCTTTCCCTATTTAGTATGAGCTGTACAACGTGGATTAACTTCAAAAGGCATTTGCTGAGCACTCTCAAATAACAAGACTGGCTTAATGGTATGGGTTTGAGGCAGGACTACCCGTTTGCCCAAACAATGGCAGATGGGGGGGAATGTTCAAGAAACCTGTTTGGAAACTGTCTTTTTTTTTTTTCAATTCTGTTTGGTGCCGCAGAATTTACATCCAACAGCTTTAAAGGAATAAATCACCCAAAAATGAAAATTATCCCATAGTTTTCTCACCCTCAAGCCATCCTAGGTGTATAGGACTTTCTTCTTTCAGCCGAACACAATCAGAGTTATATTAAATAATATTGTGGCTCTTGCCAGCTTTGTAATGGCATTGAATAGTGCCAGAGTTTTTGAATGCTCCAAAAAGCGCATCCATCAATAAAATAAAAGTAATCAATACAACTCCAGTGGGTTAATAAATGCCTTCTGAAGCAAAACGATGGGTTTTTGTAACAAAAATATCCATATTTAAAACTTTATAATCACTGGCTTCCGGCAACGGCCAGACACGCGTTCACAAAAGAGTTGAGTTCTGGTGGAATGGTGACCTCTGACCCAATGTATGACGCCACTTCCCTTATATCGAAATCCTCTGACATTTTTCTTTTAAAACTTCTCATTTTAGATTTTTAATTTGTGACCAGCAATTTGTTTTGCTCTATCCTCTGTTCGATCATTCATTCCATGTTCGTCAATTTTCACAAAGCTTACACTACGCCTACGTCCTACATCATACGTTGGGTCAGAGGTCACCCTTCTGCCGGAACTCGGCTCTCTCGTGAACAAGCATATGGCAGTTGCTGAAAGCCAGTGATTATAGATTATAAAGTTTTAAAAACTGATATTTTTCTTACAAAAAAACATTGCTTTGCAGAAGGCATTTATTAACCCCATGGAGTTGTATGGATTACTTTTATGGATGGATAGGTGTGCTTTTTGGAGCTTAAAACTCAAGACACTATTCAATGCCATTACAAAGCTGGGAAGAACAAGGATATTATTTATAACTCTGATTGTGTTTGGCTTAAAGAAGAAAGTCATATACACTTAGGATGGCTTGAGAGTGAGTAAATTATAGGATAATTTTCATTTTTGGGTGAACTATTCCATTAAGTTGTAAATATAGTCAAAAAATATTAACAAATCAAACTGAAAGCTTAATATAGCTAATAGTAATTTTCTGCACATGTTCATACATCTATCAATTCTCCAAACTGCTTTTCGGAGTTTAACCCCTATGCTGGAGCCTATCCCAGCATATATGGCCACAGGCTGGTGAAACCCTGGACAGATGGCCAGTACATCACAGGGTTCACACACAAACACATTTGCAGTCTCATTAACACCTACGAACAATGACATTCACCTATGCTGCTTGTTTTTGGATTGTGGGGGAAACTGGAGAACCCAGAGGAAGCCCACAAAGACACGGGGAGAACATGCAAACTCCACACAGAAAGTTCTCCTGGCTCAGTCGGGACTCGATCCGGGGACCTTCTTGCTGTGAGGCAACAGTGCTATACACTGAGTCACCTTGCCCTCATACAGTGCCCTCCAAAAGTTTGAAATCACCCCAAGGGACCATTTTTAAAAGTTGAACTTTTAACTTGACACAGCATTCTAAAAATGCAGTGCTCATGAGTGATGCAAAAGATGTGAGGTCTGAGTGCAAATGTCAAATATATCCATCTAGGACATGTTAACAAAGAAAAACCAATGGAAAAGCAGTGCAGTGGAATGCAAAATTAACCCCAAAGGTTAGGATTTGAGGCAAAATCAATGTAAATCTTTCTCAATCATTTACTGGGATGAAAGCATTATATTAACTTGCAATTATTTTTAAGACCAACAATGCTTTTCTTTTTGATTACATAATAATGGAAATAAATGCCCATCACAGTCAGACTGTGATGCATGATTACTGGATTAAACTGGCCAAGGTTACTTTTTTTAAGATTATTGGGTAAGCACAGCTTTACTGATTGACAGACCAATCAGAAAACAGGTTAAAAACAGCTGAAGTATGTTTTGAATTCATTAAAGGGGCTATATATAAGCATTTTCATGTATTACAGCAGTGAACAGCAGAGCTGGTGCATATACACATCGCTATGATCAGATGCTTTCTTAAAGGGATAGTTCACCCAAAAATGAAAATTAATAAACTCAAGCTCCTCTTCTCTTATATTGAAATCCTCTGACATTTCTCTTTAAAAATTATTGTTTTAGACTTATAATTCGTGACCGGTGTTTTGTTTTGCTCTATCCTCTGCACTTCCGCGTTCGTCATTACGTCATGCGTCGGGTCGAAGGTTACTCTTCCACCGCAAATTGATGCATGTGGGCGTCTGCCGGAAGCTAGTTATTATAGTTAATAAAGTTTTAAATATGGATATTTTTCTTAGAAAAACCCATCACTTCACTTCAGAAGGCCTTTATTAACCCCCTGGAGCCGTATGGATTATTTTTATGATGGATGGATGCTTTTTTTCCAATATCTGTGTCATTCTCTTACGCTGTTTACGTCCAGCGCTTCCAGGTTCTACATCAGAACACCGACTCATGCTCAAGCTCCTACGAATAATTAATGACAGAGTTTTCATTTTTTGGTGAACTAACCCTTTAAGTCTAAGGAGCCCCTAAAGAGACCTTTGCAAAAATAAAAAATATGAGGACGTACACGTACACACAAGAACCTTTTTGTGTGCGCACCAGTTTTTTTTTTTTTTTTGTGCTTACACATTACAATTTCTGGTGTATATATAGCCATTTTGAGTCATTGCTACAGATGATGGGAAAGGGATGAGTGTGTTTTGGAGCTTTATCTTAAATTTTTTTCATAAGGTTGCAACATGAAAGAAGAATTTGTTGCTTTCTTTTGAGGTCACAAGATATTCCTCAAGATTCAATTGAGAAACTAAAAGAGGATAAGGTAAATTGGGTTATAATAAGGCCAATTATAATTATCCACAAGTCTAATATTGTGGCCTTGACATGACATTCATATATATTCAAATGTATTTCTAATAGCTGATCTTTCCTTTTAGATTATCCTAAGTGTCACTGTCAATAATTACTGAAGACGAACTTGGAAAATCAGGTGTGTCATCAGATATGAGGATTCATTTCAATTGACGAAAATTAGAGCATGTAAACTTTCCTAATGGTCAATCACAAAATGATCAAGATTTATGCTAATATTGTGCAAACCCCCATTTTACCCAAGACATTTCCAAACCTTTGTAGGGCACTGTATGCATAAGCAGGAACGAGAGAGCAAGAAGAGATTTACCTCATATACTTGTTTTATAAGTGACAGTAGAGAATCAGGGCACAGTTACTATGGTTGTGGCTCTGCACCTACTTAGATATGCAGAAGATCATCTCTGCTGTTTGAGAACACCTCACACTGTCTGTCATTTCACAGAGATGATGGGAGAGAGGAAGGGAGATATGAGATTCCACCCATGTCTCCACTGTCTTTGTGCCATTTCTCCAGTATGTCTCAGGGGATTATTACTTCCCACACTCTCTCCCCCACTTCCTTTCTGCTGTGTGTTTTTCTCTTCTCATCTGACGGATGCACTCACTGTTTGGCTTTTTGGGGCATGATGAGCTATTTCTCTACGACAGCGAAGCCATACTTCCTCTTGCCAGTAAATGTTGCTGAGTCTCACTTACCCCCCAACCGCCTTCTCTGTCTGTTTCTGTCCATCCCTCTCCAATTCCCCTATCACTCTTTCATTTTCTTATCCATTTGTCTGATCCACTTCTTCAGCCCATCCTTCTTTCGTTTTGCGCTGACTGTGTCTCTTTCTCTAATACACTCGGTCTCATTTTGTCTTTCATTACCCTTGTTCTGCTCTTGCCTCGTCTTCCTGGGAGGCCCTAATCTCTCCATCGGTCTACATCTCTGTCCACGTCATTGGGGTATTCCATCTTTCACTTCTTCTGTATCTCTCCATTAACTGAACCACTCAAACCCTCCAGCAGTTCTCAAAGTCTCCCCTCTGTCCTTGAAACAAGCGCCTTTTTCATTTTTTAAGAAGAGCATTTTTGATCTGGGTTCATATGAGCCATTCACTGCACGTCTGCCACTATTATCAATATTTCTCTCTGTCTCTTCAGCTTTTTCCCTCCCTCTCTCCTCGCCTACCCGTAGATGAACGTTACCAAAATATATTTTGACATCATAGAGAAGTTTTGTACTGTGCTAGATGTTAGATGTACAATGTCACACAAGTTTGAGTAACACGACTGGCCATTCCTCAGAGGTTCATGTCAGGTTATGAGGCGTTTGACACAGTTGAAAGGTCATTAATCAGTGTTTTCACTTTTTTATGTTTCGTTTTTCATTCATTCCATAGCCGAACATTTTACCATATAGCGAACCAACCCCTTTTGTCATTTACAAATCTTTCGGTGAAGGTCTTTAGCGTTCCACCAGCAAAGTTCAGTCTGAGATGTCTGAGTGGGCCTTAAATCTCCAGGATATTAGCCAATCAGAAGTATTCTCGATTCAGACCTCGGGATCCTGCATTATTCCAATAACAGTCTTGGAAAAAAGCTTAGTCACTGTTTTGAGGAGAAGAATACTTCCCAATTACGGTCAAACCCAAGTTTCCCGAATGCACATTCTCTGCCGACACAGCAATCAGATGAAGTCCTTAGAAACTGCCTCCACAAAGTTAGGTGCTGACATAAGAATGGAGATGGTGCAGATGATGTTGAAAACGCTGAACGCCACCAGACAAAGTCGGTCAATTACGGCTGCAGCAAACTTCCACTGTTCAGCCACGCTGTCATTCTCGTCCTGTCCGCGGAACCTATCAGCAACAAAGCGCACCTCTTCTAAAATAGCCTGAAGCTGTGGGTCTCCTCCGCTGCTGGTTCCCGAGCAAGAACAGCCTCCGCCACCGCCGGACACCGTGCTCGGACAACCCGTGGCCTCCAGATTGGGCGTGGGAGGCGGCGGAGGGCTGCAGAACTGTGAGGGCAGGTGAGGTGGCGGACTGGAGCCTACTGCTGGGGGCGACACCACCGCAGAACGCGGGCCGCCCGACATGCTGTTTCTCTGCACGGAATCTGCGAGCAAGGATGGCGGTGAAGCTTCGTCCAGACTGGAGAATCCGATGTAGAGCAGGTTGCCATTGTTGTTGGCGCTGCTGGTCTGGTTGTGGAGATGGTGGGCGTGCCCGGCGGCAGCGGCAGCTTGAAGGAGGCTCTGGGGATGAAGCGGGTGGAGCGTTGAGGATGTGTGGTGGTGATGAAGATCTGCAGAGGCGGAACCGGGTGCATTTGGCAGGCTGCCGCTCTGGGAACCTGAAGAGCAACGTCGTAAGTGGGGAGCACAAGGAGGGCGCTCAGGGTCTTCGCTCTCACCTGGACGCTTCATACGCAAAAACCAAGCCACCCACTGGAGCAAAACTACCTGAACCTAAGAGAAGGAAGATGAAGAGGGAAAAATGTGTAAATGAACGTACAACAAATATAACACACACACATATTATTATATATATATATATGGTCAGGTCAAAGTGTCTGAATAATTTTTGGTTCCAAATTGCTATCAGTTTTACTGGTAGTCTACTGTATGAAGAATTTTTGGGTATAATATGTCACAGTTTAGTTTATTTTGCTATCCTCACTTACATAAATGAACTATAGTGTCCTGCACCCACTAGTAAAAATATATCAAAAATATTAAAAAATAATTTTTGGTTTGACTGTATGTATGTATACATACATACATATATACACACACACACACATACATATATATATATATATATATATATATATATATATATATATATATATACACGGTACACACACACATACTATATATATAATATATAATATACAATATCCAGCAAATATACCCCTCACATTAATTACTGCCATTTCAAAAGAACATAACCATAATAATGTTAGTATATTTAATACATTTAAATAAATATACTTATTTATTTATTTATTTATTTATTTTTCATTTCTATTTTAATATGTGCAGGGGAGAAAAAACAACAAAATAAATAAAAATAATATTGTACCTTTTTATTCTGACAGCAAGTCTTGGTTATTTATAAATGCAAAAAAATAAACCTCATATTTTCTATTTAAAAAGTACATCAAATTTATTTTAGAATTTGTTTTTAAATCCTCACACCATGCTACTCTTATAATAAATTCTTATCTATGCATTATTCAAAAATGTATGATAAATCAAAGCCATCTGTCCTGTACCATATGCGTTTCTTAGTGCTGCTAGTTTCAGTGTTGTTAGCTGTTGTGGATACTGTAAGAATTATTTATTTAAAGCTGAATTAATAAAACTGTGTAATTGAAGTTTTTTTAATAAGACTGGGGGATAACACATTTTGTCCCTCAAGCTAAAATAATATTATCTTTATATACATCTCCAATCTTACTTATTCCCCTATGGTACCAACTTTTAAAACCAAATCAGATATCCCCCATATCCTGTTTTCTCAGTAAACAACATTAGCTTTGAATATTAAAAGTAAATTCCCCTCCAACCAAGCGTAAGCTGGTAATTTTATGTATGTATGAGAAAGCATGCATTTCACAGCAGTGCGTCAAGCCATTTTGAACTATATATTGCCCATGCTCTACACGTACAGTCTAAACAAAATGATACAGCACTGTCTGAGCAAAAAAAAAATAAAGCAAAATAATCCATGCAATTTTTTTTCCAAGCACTAGTTATAGCGTCTGCTGAGTCAAGAGGAGAAGTTTTGGAAGGAAAGGAGTTGTAAAACAGTAACATATGACAGCAAGGACTATGACACAGAGAGATATAAAGAGGTGACAAGCTGGAATTATTCAGTTGTACTGCCAAGTCCTGGCCAAGGAGAGGCATAAAGCATGGCAAAATGTATGACTAGTGAGGTTGGCACTGCTATCATTCGCAGAAAAACTGCAGTTTAAGCAACAAGGTTCTTCTTTGGCATCTTCACACATATTTTGGTGTATTAAAAGATCACCCAATGCATGTTTGGCTACATAAACAAAATTAGTGCCACTAGTGCAGTATCACAGACTTTGCAGAATGTAATGAAAGAACGGGTATTACTAACAAACTCTGGACGGTCTTAATTCGCTCCTCTTTTATTTTCTTCTATAAATACAAGTCTTTGATAAGTATTGCAAAAACATCTTTCCCTGATCAGTATCCACCTTACCCTTCCCTTTTAGCATCTTCTTCTGAACTATATCTCTTTTAGTTCTTTACATCTTAAGATAACAACCATTGCTGTTATGTAAGCATTGCTTTTTCCAGGTTGTTCAGAGAAAGAGGGTTTTCTTTTGAGTTCCTCTGAGTCCTGGCTCTGATGGACATTTTCAGTAACTACACATGCTGAGTATTGGCTGTGAATGTTGCTAAAAGCTGATCCCAGGAGAGGATCCTAGGACGTTGTGCTAAGGCAAGCACATCACTATTATTATTGCTCATACCTCTAACCTTCAGTATTAATCCTCAAATTGTGTGGCTAAGATGTGCTATTATACTCTAAAAAAGATGGTTCTTTGAAAGGTTCTTTACATGTAGTAACAGTTCTATTTAGAACCATATCATTCTGAATAACCGTTTATAACGGTTCTTTGTGTTAGAGTTTAGGGTTCTTTATTCCCGCCTTTTTGTTTTTTGAATCTGTAACTGTCAAAGCCACTTCTGGAGTAACGAATGGGTTAACATTCAACAGTAATGAAGGGGGTGGGTCTTTGCGAAGGGTCAATTACGTAGACTGTCAACACTCTTAACAGTTAAATTATTTCTTTCTTAAAATGTCTATTAATTTTAACTTTAAAAACTAACTGATTTCCTACCAATCATGTCTTTTTCTCTTTTTAGTTAGAACATGTAAGTGTGACCAGCTCTGTTCAGTTAAGGATACTCATTTTCTCTTTTCCACAAAGTAATACAGATACTGAATTTACGATCCATATTGTTAGATTTTTTTTAATTATTACTTTATGCATAAACATACCCAGTCACGAAAAAAAATTAAAGCTATCCCATGAATTTTCTATCACTTTTTCCTTTTAATATTGTAAAGGGCTCACATACTATCAATTTTTGCTCATTTTGGCCTTCATAAACATAATTGTTTTTACATAAACAACTGGAAGAGACACACTGTAACTAAACTCAATTGTGTATTTCAGATGCTGTCCCCATCATCTGTAGAGAGAAACTTCTGCTTAAAATACACACATAATGATGGACGTAAAAACATCATAGAGGATTGTGAAAATATTTCACTGGAACTTGGTCTTCATTACATCTATATCATGTTCAATGTCCATTTTTATTTATTAATGTATTCAGCTAATAACTGTTGTTAGGGCACTGACATTTTTGCTACAGTTTGCCAAATAAATACATATAAATAAAAGTACTTTTATTTAGTTAGTTAGTTAGTTAGTAAATCCCAAATACCACCAACGAGATATTATAAGACCAGGCAATAAAACTATAAACTATAAAACTAAAAACTATATTAATAATAATATATAAAAATATGAATACTACTACTACTACTACTACTACTAATAATAATAATAATATGAAGATACTAATATTAATGAAAAACTATTTTTAAAAAGATTATTTATAACACCATTAAGATCCTATATAGCACTTTCAAAACATGTTTCTTTATGAAACCTTATAAAAATGGTTCTATTTGGCCGAAGAACCCTAATTTGGTACTGTTTAGAACCATTTTTCTTAAAGGGATAGTTCACCCAAAAATGAAAATTATCCCATGATTTACTCACCCTCAAACCATCCTAGATGTATATGACTATCTTCTTTCAGACAAACACAATCGGAGATATATTTAAAAATATCCTTAGTCCTCCGAGGTTTATAATGGCAGTGAATGGGGGGGCCGCATTTTGAAGTAAAAAATAATGCATCGATCCATAAAAAAAAAGTAATCCATACAACTCCAGGGGGTTAATAAAGGCCTTCTGAAGCGAAGCAATTCATTTTTGTACTTCAAAACATGGCCCCCCCAGTCACTGCCATTTATAAACCTTGGAGGACTAAAGATATTTTTAAATATCTGATTGTGTTCGTCTGAAAGAAGATAGTCATATACACTTAGGATGGTTTGAGGATGAGTTAATCATGGTTTAATTTTCATTTTTGGGTGAACTATCCCTTTAAGAGTGTACTTTTCTAAACAATGAGACATGCTGTTTTTATCTGGTGGCGGATAATTTTATAGACTTTTTCTATAAAAATATTTCTATTTCAAATGAATGCTGTACTTTCTATTCAACAAATAATCCTGAAAAAATCTATAATGGTGTCCACAAAAATATTAAGCAGCACAACATAAGAAATGTTTCTTAAGCATCAAATTTGCATATTAAATGATATCTGAAAACAGGTGATAAAGACTGGAGTAACAACTGCAGAAAATTCAGGTTTGCCATCAAAGGAATACATTAAATTTTAAAATATATTAAAGCAGTTCTTTTATATTGTAATAATATTTCACAATATTACTGTTTTTAATCAATAAATGCAGCCTTGGTGAGCATGAGAGACTTTCCAAAACATCTTACGACCCCAAACTTTTGAACAGTAGCTGCATATATGCACTTGAGACCACTCGCAGTTTGTTCAGAAACATGTAAAAATCTAGTTTTGATGCAGAATTGATGTTAGTGTCCCTGAGTTAATACACCTGTCAGCTTCCTCGTGTTGTTGCATTTGGCTTTGTAAGTGAATGGGGTTCGATCAGCAGGACCGGGGCACATCAGCTGAGCTGCTAATTGGCTTGCAGAATACAGTGAAATACGGTCATTCATCAGCGCGGACAGATTGCAGATCTATATCCATCTGCATCCCAATTACTCATTTAGTCCCCATCTGTTGGCTTTATCTCTATTATCATTGAATAAGTAAATTACCGCTTTCAATGCAACTGACATGAGAGACATTGTTGCTTGCTTAAAGGGGAAAAAAAAAAAACATTTGTGTATTCAGGCACAGTATATGTGTTTGTGTGTGAGTAGACGTACCCATTTTGGCATGTTTCCTCCGTTGGGGTCATGATGGTGATATTGGAGCACAACCACCGTCGCAATAACTGACATTCCAACTATGATCATTATACTGGCAAAATACTGCCCTGAGAGAGAGACAAAGAGAGAAAGGAAGAGAATACGGTATGCATAAACCTTTCATTTATTACTCTCTTAGCAGAATAGCTTTTTATTATCCGGTCATACTAGTAAAAACCAGGGCAAATGTAACAAAAAGGGGGCATTGATTATAAAAGAGTGACGCATGGAAGAAAGGGAGAATGAGGAACAGATGAGTGAACCATAAAAACTCAATCATAAAGGAGAGGGGGAAGCAGACAGAAGAGACAAAGTGCGGTGGGTGAACACTCTTCCAGCAAACGCATTTCTGCAGATTACATCTTTGCGGCGTCTGAGGGCCTATAAACCAGAGGATGGGAAAAGAGAATGTGGGGCGAATTGTTTTTTTGTTTTTTTCTCCCTAGGAGGATCATCTCTATCTTTAGGTCTGTTTCATTTTGATGTTTCTCCTGCTTCTTCTCTCTCCTGACCTGCCCATCATTTCCATTTAACGGTCTTTTATGGTTCATGTTGCAAATTACTATGAGAAGCCAAGCGTACGGTTGCCAAGACCAGGGCTTTTGGCCATGATACAGAATAGTGATCAGTTTATTCTCCAGTGGTGCAATGTGTGGATCTGAGCACACACAAACTATACATCCCAAATTTTACATATCATTAAATTCAAAGACTCGCATGAAGTCTAATATATTCAAAGCGCCCTGTGTTTTTATTTGCAACTGAAATAAGTGGGGCAGACACTTGCTGAAATATACTGTACAAAATACATGTGCATTAAAATATGTTAAAATATGCAAAAAATGAACATGCATGCTTTACCTATTAGCGGGATGGAGTCTGAGGTTGCTGGCATGATCTCTGCCACCAACAACATGAAGACTGTTAATGAGAGTAGCACAGTAATACCTGTGAATAGGTATAAAACAAAAAGAAATGGACTTCATGAAACATACATGTAACTGCATATAATGAATTCTACACAAATGCTAAGACATTAGTTGTTTATAGTTAGTTCATTCAACTATGAAATTAATGTTTATTTAAAGGGTTAGTTCACCCAAAAATGAAAATTCTGTCATTAATTACTCACCTTCCGTTCATCTTCGGAACACAAATTAAGATATTTTTGATAAAATCCGATGGCTCAGTGAGGCCTCCATTGACAGCAAGACAATTAACACTTTCAAATTCCCAGAAAAGTACTGAAGACATATTTAAAACAGTTCATGTGACTACAGTGGTTCAATCTTAATGTTATGTTTTGTTTTTTTGGTGCACAAAAAGTATTCTCGTCACTTCATAACATTAAGGTTGAACCACTGTAGTCACATGAACTGTTTTAAATACGTCTTTAGTAGCTTTCTGGGCATTTGAAAGTGTTAATTATCTTGCTGTCAATTGAGGCCTCACTGAGCCATCGGATTTTATCAAAAATATCTTAATTTGTGCTCCGAAGATGAGCGGAAGGTGAGTAATTAATGACAGAATTTTCATTTTTGGGTGAACTAACCCTTTAATCTAGATTCTATATCTGTTATTTAAAATAAATCATGTCTACAAAATTAGATAATCAGAAATATAAATAAATTCAGTGTCTCCAAATCTTGGCAGTATATATATATTTACATTTGTATATATAGATTATATATATAGTAGGCATTAAATCTCCAACCCTGCAGTCTAGATATTAGCATCTGCCACGGAAAAATCAATATCAGCTGACTACTAAAATAAATGCATAGTTATACAGCATCTCTAGTTATGTGCGACATTGGCACTACATAAGATGCCCAAACACAGCTTCTTATTGGATGTAACTCATCTTGACAGAATTTGATTGGATCTGATTGGACGGCCGTGCAGGGTTTGATGGAGTGATACATAAAGTGAATTACATCAGGCCATTTCTCTTCCTCAATCGCTCTTTAGTTCAGTTCAAGTCATCTCCCTCCCTCTCCGGCTGCTATCCATCTCTCCCTCCTCTCTCACCACACACACAATCCATCCATCTCTATCTGCCGTTTAAATCTGCTTCCGCTCTCTCACTCAACCTCCTTCCTCTTACATGTGTTTTTGCTCAGATTTATAAGTGCTATCTTGGCATAATGAACCCTTAATAAAATTATTGTCACAAATACTCTGCCAAATTAGACTAATTGAATTCATCAAAACAAAAAACACTCTTGGCTTATAATCAGGGCTACCAGTAAAATGAATTAATTTCATGATATGCTGATTCATTAACTGCAATTATTGGAGCTTTCACTGTTTGTATCACTCACTAACAGCCTGTGCATTAGTGGTGAGAATGAGTGAGTCATTGAATCGTTCACTCATCCGATTTGTTCAAAACACTGATTCATTTAGGAACAAAACAATTGACTGCCTTAATGAGCGATTCTTTGAGTCACTCACTCATCCGTTTCATTTGAAAACACTGATTTATTGGTTGTTTGGAAATATTTTCTTTGGCAGTGCAAAATTAGAAAAAATAACTGCCAATATCGGTTAAAAAAAAAATGTAAGTTGCTCTTGTTTATTGAACTGGTGTATAAAAGCAAAATAATATATATAATTCATTAAATTAACTTTGCTTTTTTTTAAAGAAGTATCACTAACTCTTATCAATTTGAGGTAGAGGAGGTTGTTGTCTCTTAAAGTGATAGTCTAAACAACCTCATGTCATTCCAAACCTGTATGACTTTCTTCTTCTGTGGAAAAAAAAAAAATTATATTTTGAAGAATGTTGGTAACCAAGCAGTTTCGGTTCCCATTGTATTTTCAATTTCAATGGGAACCAAAATGGTTTGGTTCCCAACATTCTCCAAAATATATTTTTTTTATGATCCACAGAAGAAAGTCATACAGGTTTGGAACAACATGAGAGTAGGTAAATGATGACAGAATGTTCATGTTTGGGTGAACTATCCCTTTTTACATACGTGACCATGGACCACAAAACCAGTCATAAGGGTCAATTTTTTGAAATTGAGATTTATACATCATCTGAAAGCTGAATAAATAAACTTTCCATTGATGTATGGTTTGTTAGGATAGGACAGTATTTGGCCGAGATGCAACTATTTGAAAATCTGGAATCTGAGGGTGCAAAAAAATCGAAATATTGAGAAAATCGCCTTTAAAGTTGTCCAAATGAAGTCCTTAGCAACGCATATCCACTTAAAAAAATACATTTTTGATATATTTATGGTAGGAAATTTACAAAATATCTTCATGATCTTTACTTAATATCCTAATAATTTTTGTCATAAAAGAAAAATCAATCATTTTGACCCATACAATGTATTGTTGGGTATTGCTACAAATATACCTGTGTGACTTACGACTGGTTTTGTGGTCCAGGGTCACATATGCTTCTTAAAACATAAAGCATATAAAAAATTATGTATGAACTTTTTTGAGCTCTATCCTAAAACTAGGTTCTGATACTTTGTCAATCAAAGATGTTTCAATAATTGCAAGCCTGGTTCCTGGAAAGTGCAATGCATTCTTTCTCTTTCTCTCTTACACACATTGACTCATCCCTGCTTTAATTACATCAATAGATTAATTGCCCATATGAGTGTACAGCAAAGCACTTCCCTTCACCATGCTTGCAGTGATAATGCATTCTTGAATTGAGGAAACTGCCTCATTTCCTTTCTCTTTGGTTGCTCTAAGCTTCTGCCTTTTTGCTTCTCCACTTAAATATATTGTGAATGCCCTTCAGTTCACGCCTCTTTACATTTCTTGACAGTCATATCTAAAGTTCCTTCCATTCCATCTCTGATGACTGTTTTTTCTTCTTTGAACTGTACGCTTTTGATGGTAAAGGTCTCTTGACAGAGAGCGAAAAAAAAACATGGATAAAAGCCCTTGATGTGAACCAAGAGTTCATTTGACATGACACAATCAGGCGATATCTTTGAAATGAGCACCCACACATTTTCTGTTGCATGTCCCTGCTCTCTGTTTTGTGACTAGACCTTGGCAAGCCTGCGGAATTATTTTTTCCTTTGCACTGAAAATGAGATATGCCAGATATGCAAATATATACAACATTCTTCTTCCAAATCAATCATTTTTATTTATAAAACATGTAGATAATCCCTTTCTTTCATAATACCTAGTGAGATCTTCTCTCCAGAGTCGGCAGGCAGTAGAAAGATAAGCAAGGTCATGGATGAAAGGAGAACACAGGGAACAAGAAGGTTCAAGGCGTAGTAGAGCGTCCGTCTGCGCATGGTCACCACAAATGTCACATCTGGATAGGGTTCCTTACAGCAGTCGTAGTACATCTCGTTTCTTGAGCCCGGCACACCTGATTAGACACAGCATGTGAGGAGAATAATGAGTATACAATGATGAAGGTATATATAAAAAAACAAAACGTGTGTACTTGTATTTCTGTGTATTGGTCTTATGTTCAAAGAGAGGCTGTTGTCCTCAAGAGTAGCCGATGCCGCTCTTCCACCTTTGATCTACTAGGTAAAAACATCCTAATCAGCAGATGCCAGCCAGAGGCAAGTTCTTCCCTGAGACTGAGCATCACGCTTTTATCAGAACATCATTAGAGATCCCCAAAACTTTTTTATATCGTCCTCTATAGACTCTCAAGAATGTGAAAGGAAAGTATGAGACTAAGAGGGAAACCACTAAAAGAAAAGCTTTGCAGACTGAAATATGTTGCCATTAGATGAGCTACATCAGGTTTGACATCTATTACATATTATATATATTATTTGGTCACAAGAGACAGAAAAAGTACCATTGGCGCATTGTGTCATTTATGTAGTCCATTTCATTACATGTAAACAACCAGCAAGGATATTCTTCAAAAATGCACCCCTTATGATCCACAGAAGAGGAAAAAACACATACAGTTGGTGAGTAAATTACTTAAGTTTCATTTTTGGGCGAAATATTCCTTTAAAGCATAAACCAACTCGAACAGCTTAGGGGTTCCCAACCACATTCCTGGAGGCCCCCAAACACTGCATGTTTTCCATGTCTTAAACAAACACACCTGATTCAAATCATCAGCTCATTAGTAGAGACTCCAAGACCTGAAATGGGTGTGTCAGACAAAGGACAGATACAAAATATGCAGTGTTGGGGTGCCTCCAGGAACGTGGTTGGGAACCACTAGTCTACCTGCCTGCTTTAACCAGGGGTCAGTTCCATAAACACAACCACTATGATAAGACTGTGTCTTAAAGGCACAATATGTAAGATTTTTAGATTAAAATATCAAAAAAAAAAAACAGCAAAATAATGTTATATGTTTTGTTGACTTGTGTACTTACATAATCCCAAACATTTCCAAGAATCTTTAAATCCAGAGAAATCAGCAATTTTAACCAGTGTAACGGACCGTGTCATTGTGCCACTTGTCAATGACGTCATATCAGCGTTACCCTCTATTTCCAATTTTACTTTAGTAGAAATCATGGAATCACCAAAGACATTTTAATATATCATGTGTTTTATTAGACAGGTGAGCAACTGTTTGGATACATTTATCAACAGAAAACGAATCATTGTTATATAGCTTAACACAGTCTTATTGTTTGAATCGCTTACTTTCTTGATTTACCATGCCTCAGAGACAACACAATTCTGTCAAGTGGCTAACAGCATCATCAGAGAGCTTTCTTCATCATACAATATATTTTAAAATTAATTGCATGGCATTTAGCAACACAAGTCATCCAGGTTTTATTAATATGCTATTCTAATATCGATCTTACTGCAAAGTGCAACAAGTGTCTCATACCAGCCACTGAGCGAATGCACAGAGTAACGTTATAACTTTCAACACACTCAAATGTATTTAGTATGATTGTTTTAACCATGAAAAACAACGCTGCGTTACCCCACATTCGCAACGAAAAGAGCCGAAGCAGCCAACTGCAGCATAAGCATAATAAAAGCTCTGCTGGACTCGAGAGCGGTGTCTCGCGCAGGTATCTCTCATTAGTATATTCATTCCGCGACTTCATTCCACTCCCACGGCTCTCGGCCCCACCCTGCTTCATACCACAGTAACGTTAATAAAACTTTGATACATTAGCTCATCCATGAAGATGATTTCTACCCGAGTCCGTCGGATTCCTTTCCATCGGCTGTGGAGGTGAAGACAACAACTCCCATGAATCCATGCTCAGCGTTATCAAACTACAATGTTTTGAATAAGCGACCTCTAGCGGCAAAAATTACATATAGTGCCTTTATGAACAAGTCTGACTGATCTACTGTACAGATGAGTAACTTGTAAGACTAGTCTAAGCAGTTTATGAAAAAAGCCACAGGTTGAGCTCAGCAATAACGACTATAATCCAGCAAATTAACTACCTAAACCAGTTTGGACCAGCTAATAATCATAAATAAACAACTCTGACCAGATAGCTGGTTTTAATTACTCCCATGAGCTGGTTTTAATTCAAAAAGGCTTGTAATGTTAAGACAATGCAAATTGTTTCTGTCTTTTTAATATCAAGTAAGTACGCAGAACAATTAAAAACGTTAAAGAAAAGTTCAAGAGTGTGACTGGCATGATATTACAGACCTGCACAGCGAGACAGAAAGAAAAATAGTGAATTACGCAACAGAATAAATCAGAAGAGAGTCAGTAAGAGACAGAATTGTGCAGCGCAAGATGTTTTTCCAGTCGGCTTCCTCTTATCCACTCAATTTAATTACATTAATTTGAATACTAACAGGCTCACTGGATGGACTATGAATGAATATGAATGGACATGAATTTAAGAAGTAGGGCTGGATATTTTCTTTTTCAATTCTAAAGCATATTTCTGTTCTATAAAGGAGTTATAACAGTTATTCTCTGGCCTTTGGGCTATACTTAAAATTTTTACTTTTTAAAAATATGCAGTATGCATTTTAACCATTTAAACATGCAGCTGCCAAACTGACCTCTCATTGCCTGAGTCATTGTCGGTTACTACAGCAACACAAAGCGTACATCATAATCTGCCTGTGGGCGTTATGTTCGCTTGATCGTGAGAAGTTTACAGGAGATGTTGGCTGTACTCACTCACCCACAAGGTCCCATTCTCCGTTGGGCATGTAGCCAGAGATATCAGCCTCATTCATCTGGAGATCCAGCAGCCATCCGTCAAATGTCCACGAGCCGAATTTAAGCTCGCATTTCTGGATGTCAAATGGAAACCAGCGTACATCTACATTGCAGGTGCTCATGAAGATACCTGGGATGAAGAGAACAAATAAGAGAAAAAAAAAAAATATTCTTTTCATTCTGATCCAGAGTCAGCATTCAAACAGCCTGAAGAATGTACTGCCTCGAAATGCCACACTTCTTCTTCATCAGCGCCGTATTGCAACAGCCAACTCCAGATTGAATCCAATTGACCTTTTTACTGGAGTAAAACCAGATAGTTAAAAGATACACATTCAGAAACGGCGGAGCGGTAGGAAACACCATTACATAATGTCCTTTATGCACTGTACGAATACCCAGGCTGACACTCTCATTATTATCACACACACAGACACCAGCTAGATGAATCATATCACTAACTAAATAGACTCACTCAAGTTTAAATACTACAAAATAGGGCAGATAATCTCATTATTGTTTCAAACAGCTTGCAAATAAGCCATTTTGAATGCTGAAAATGAGAATTATGACAGATATGAATGAGAATGGTAATAAGTGTAATTTGTTCTATACCACACAGCAGTAGAAGCCACCGCCTCAAACAGCGTCCTAATCATACACTTACATATTTATTGAAGAAATCACATTTGAGATGGAACAGAAGCTGGAAAAGGGAAGCTCAATATGTTGCCTCTGAACACTGATTTAACAATCCTGCAAATTTACCCAGCATGTGCATGAACCTTTTACAGTCTGTTCTAAACAAGTGATTCTCAGGCAGCAAACATATTAAAAAACATAAGGACTGAATCACCACAGATGTGTAAATGAACAGTACTTGTGCTTGAATGAGGTTATTGAAGAACTGACAAACTGCAAGCTGTAGCACATTTACTTTTCAATTGCTAAGGTGTTCTGAGTGATTGCTAGGTGGTTACTTAATGGCCGCAAAAAAAAAGCTCATCCTGATTTCAATCACTTACCAAAGTAATAGCACATATCGCTCATGTAGTAGGTATCATTCATGTCTGTAGCACAAATTGTGAGGGTAAACAGAAGTTTAATATTTAGGCTTAGTAGTTTGTTTAAATGATTAGCAAACACCTTGAGTAACAGTATTGCATAAGTAATTCAAAGACATTACTTGAATACTTATTAAAGTGCATTTCAAAAGGTAAAAAACAGAACATGCTGTTCTTCCCCTGACTTTGCTAAATACATTGCGTTTGAAAAATAGTTTCCAGAGCTGAGAAAAAGAAAGAAAACAGTTAAAGGACTGCATTCAAAAAAGAGAAAAATTGATCTCCCAAAAGAAAGTGATATTTTTCAGGTCATACATTATGTTCTGCTGCCACAAATCTCTTCAAACTGATCTACACTGCTTCAGAAAGTTCCTAAATAATTCACCTCTGCGCTGGGCCTCTGATATGAGACACAAGTTCCCCCTTTAATCTCTGGTCCAGATGAAGACCAGAAAGTCTTCTGAAAATGGTCCCAGGAACTCAATTCCCAGTTTGGGCTTCAAAAAATGAACCACTTTGAAAATGCTTGGCCTGATCCTACTACAGTCGTAAGCCACAAACTTCATAACTTCTCACCAAAGAAAGGGCGAGAGCAAATAGCTTCTTCTATTGTAGACTCATCTTTTCCCCATATATGTATATATACAGGGCTTGACATTAACACCCGCCAACCACCCGGGGTTAATGTCGAGTAACGCAGACACTACTACTAGCCACTTTGGTGGGTCTCCCCTCACTCCCCGCCTCCCCTCACTCATTTGTTTCATTTGCTCCGGATGAATATTGATGGTGTTACAGGGCTTGAATTTCAGCAAGGGATTGCGCATAATTTTACTTATTCCCACAGATTTTGTCACACCAAAGTGTGCCACATAAAGCTGTCTCTCAGTACAAAATGAGTTCTTTTTCTTTGCACTTAAACAGTCAAATACGAAATACTTGGCAAGTATTCACGTAAACAGTCAGTTATGTTTTAAGTGAACATAAACAGTTGAGAAAGAAAACGTGTAACAGTACAACGGATCCGTACGTGAGGTCTTAAAGTGACAGCAGCCTCATATACCTGCTGCCAAATTATGAGATAATGTTAAAAATATCTATATGGCAGTTTTCCCCCATGGTATCGATGTCAAAATGGTGGCCAGTGAAAATGCTGAGTGGCTTGTAACTTTGGGAAACCACTAGCCACAGTCACAATCCCTGTATATATATATATATATATATATATATATATGATACTCTGATGGCTTAAATCCTTCATATGCCAAAGTTTAATACTTAGCATTTCTACTTAAATCCCTAACCCTAAGTATGAGTAATTTGCCTTATAAAGCATCACTAATTACATTTGGGCCTACTTATGGAACTGGGGGTCTTCCATGTGGCTAGGATCCAGTGCCTGTCCTAATGCATTTGCAAGAAGATTATTTTTCCTTCTGAAAAAAAAAAGAAAAGAAAAAAACTGTTGTAGGCACAAACTAAAATATGCCTATCCGCTGACAGTGAAACTAAGTGAAGGGGGCCAGTGTGTGACTCACTTATAAAAAATTAGCCAGTATTGCATTTTTCCAAAGGTTTCCCATCCACAAATATCATTCCACTGAGAATTACTCAGCACTTAGACTGACACCCACTTTTGTCTTTGCTAACTGGACACCCTCTAGCATATATAAAAACCTCCTCTGGTACCTTGACATTTCAAGAAATCTTATCCAGGGCAGTTTACAGTACACTCAAGAGCACAATGGTAATTTTTTCAAATCAGTCTAAATCTAAATCAATACCGAACTTAAACACAGCTCAGTCTAAGCACCTCAGATCTCCACTGGATTTTTGCTGCCTTTCTTTTCCATGTCGACGGCTTCTACTCCAGGGAACCAGGTGACTAATCCTAAGAGCTAATCAATAACAACGGCTAGCGAGCTAGCAAACCCACTCCCGCTAAATGGATTCTTCAGATGAGAGGCATGGGGCAAGCAGTAAAGACGGTGAAAAATATTGAATGAGATGACGCAGGGAAGAGCAGAAACCTTTAGCTGAGTGAAGCAGTCGGTGCGTGCTAAAAACCTGTTATGAGCTCTTATACATCTGCTGATCACAGTTCCATATGCCTGGGGTGATATGTAATATGTGATATGTAATATTCATGTATTTTTGGACGTTTCACTGGTCTCCACCACCTTTTTTTTTTTTGTCACAAGGTAATTCTATGTAGAAAAATGTGTGTGTGTGAAATTTTCATTTTAATGTCAGCTACCCTGCATTTGTCTGAAAATTACAAAGATACAGAACCAAAGCCTGACCAAACCCTTCTTTGTATGGCAAAAATAAACAAAATGCACCAAATACACACCCCAGCTGTGTGTAATACACACATGAAGGAACTGTAGTTTGCTTTAAATCTGTCAGAAATATGAGTCACCAGCCCTACAGGGCATCTCCTGTCAGTACAGACAGAAATGCCAGCAAAATGAGTCAATATTAGACTAGAGTGATCCACTCTGAAATTAACTTTGCTGTCAACACAAGCCGCTCATTGCAGATCATTCTAAATGAGTCTCTGATCCACTGCACATTTATAGTGTTCGTGTTCATATCATTCAAAATCAGAGTACTGAGAAATAATGAAACCTTTCAGAAGAACATGTTCGGGTCACATTTCAACAAGAACAAAAATGTTCATAAATATGCATTGAGACTTTTTCTTGCATTCTCTGCATGACAATTAAGCACAAATATATATATTATACTGTGCTGCTTCAAAGTTTGTGAACCACTTGCAGAATCTGTGAAAATGTGAATAATTTTAACAAAATAAGAGGGATCATACAAAATGCATATCATTTTTTATTTAGTACTGTCCTGAGTTAGATATTTTACATAAACGATGTTTACATAAAGAAAAAAATAGCTGAATTTATAAATATGACCCAATTCAAAAGTTTATGAACCCTTGATTCTTAATACTGTGTGTCATTACCTGGATGATCCATGACTGTTTGTTTGTTTTGTGATGGTTGTTCATGAGTCGCTTGTTTGTCCTGAGCAGTTAAACTGAGCTCTGTTCTTCAAAAAAATCCTCCAGGTCCCAAACATTCTTCAGTTTTCCAGCATCTTCTGCGTATTTGAACCCTTTCCAGCAGTGACTGTATGATTTTGAGATCCGTCTTTTCACACTGAGGACAATTGAGGGACTCAAACACAACTATTAAAAAAGGTTCAAACATTCACTGATGCTCCAGAAGGAAACACGATGCATTAAGAGCCAGGGGGTGAAAACATTCGAGACCTGGAGGATTTTTCTGAAGAACGCTGGGCAGTTTAACTGCTCAGGACAAACAAGTGACTCATGAACAACCATCACAAAACAAAAAAAAAACGGTTGTAGATCATCCAGGTAACGACACACTATTAAGAATCAATGGTTCACAAACTTTTGAGCAGGTCGTTTTTATAAATTCAGCTATTTTGTTGTTTTGTGGAGTTTATGTAAACATTTTTTATGCAAAAGATCTTACTCAGGACAGTACTAAATAAAAAAATAACATGCATATTGTATGATCCCTCTTATTTTGTTAAAATTATTCATATTTTCACAGATTCTGCAAGGGGTTCACAAACTTTCAAGCAGCACTGTATATTGTGTGTATATATATATATATATATATATATATATATATATATATATATATATATATATATATATATATATATATGTATATATATATATATATATATATGTATATAGCACTAAACATCAATGTTCACATTCAATAACCACTAAGCCAGGTAGTCATCAGATTTAGGGCTTTGATTAATTCAAATTGAAAAGTAAATATGAGAAAAGATTCCAACTTTCATAAGGTTTATAAATAATGTATAATACACAAAAATGTATAATATATAGATATATATACAAATAAATACACATATATAACGCAAATATCTAATCAGCCAATCACATGGCAGCAAATCAATGCATAAAGTCATGTAGACATGGTCAAAACGATCTGCTGAAGTTCAAACTGAGCATCAGAATGAGGAAGAAATGTGGTTTAAGTGACTTTGAACGTGGCATGGTTGTTGGTACCAGACAGGCTGGTCTGTGTATTTCAGAAATACTGGGATTTTCACACACAGCTGTCTCTAGGGTTAACAGAGAATAGTCCAAACAAGAGAAAATATCCAGTGAGCAGCAGTTCTGTGGGGCGAAAATGCCTTGTTGGTGCCAGAGGTCAGAGGAGAATGACCAGACTGGTTCGAGCTGATAAAAAGGCAACAGTAACTCAATAACCAGTTGTTACAATCAAGGTCTGCAGAAGAGCTTCTCTGAACACACAAACGAATCTTGAAGCAGATGAGCTACAGCAGCAGAGGACCACGCCGGGTGCCACTCCTGTCAGCTAAGAACAGGAAACTGAGGCTACAACTCGCACAGCCTCACCAAAATTGGACAATAAAAGATTGGAAAAAAGCTGCCTGGTCTGATGAGTCTCAATTTCTGCTGCGACATTCAGTAGGGTCAGAATTTGGTGTAAACAACATGAAAGCACAGATCCATCCTGCCTTGTATCAACGGATCAGGCTGCTGGTGGTGTAATGGTGTGATGGGATATTTTCTTGGTACACTTTGGGCCCCTTAGTACCAATTGAGCATCGTTTAAATGCAACAGCCTGAGTATTGTTGCTGACCATGTCCATTCCTTTATGACTACAGTGTACCCGTCCTCTGATGGCTACTTCCAGCAGGATAATGCACCATGTCACAAAGCTCAATTCAAACTGGTTTCTTGGACATGACAATGAGTTCACTATATGTAAATTTCTAAATATGTGGTAGATTTGCAGATGCTGTAAAACCTTTCCGTGTATCTATCTTCTCATCAGCATCCATGTGTATTACATCACTGACTGGCATAGTCGCCAAGACAAACAGTTGCAGCAAATAAACAAAGCTTTACTTTGCATTAGATTTTGTCTCCGTGTGTGTCCTTGGCATCTGCCCAGATCACTGGATTACCAAAATCTCTTTACACCCACAAGCCACCAATGAATAAACATATTTCTGAAAACAAGATATGAGATTTTCTCTCTCTCTGATTATGTCTGTCTTTTTTCTCCCTGCTCATTTCCTCTCTTTATCGCTCTGCCTGACTTGACTTCAAAAAGACATTTGATTTCTGTTTGCTACTGAGGGACTGGATGACTTTAATGCAAAGAAGAGAAAAGCAGCATTAAATTGCGATGAAATCAGCATGAGCGGCAAATACGAGCCATTGGGGCACGATCTGCTTGTGATAGCGAATGTGTTTGTTTGCATCTGCAGTGACTGAGGGTTATTTAAAGACTCCAGCTTCATTGCTGAGCGAGTTGTTGTGTATGAATCTGCATGTGTGTGAGTGTAAGAGAGAGAAAAAGAGATGTTTTTCTTCACAGACACAAGCTTGTGACTGGAGAAACCATGTCATTGCTTCAGCCTGTTTTTATACATACAATGCATATATTTTCATCAAAGGGAGATTTGTTCTCATTCAGTTTTCCAAAAATATCACAATATGCATTTGCAATGCACATTCTTAAGTACTACTGCCCTCAGAGGAAATGAAGTAGCTGTAACATAATTCATGAACTCTCTATTTCCTTTTGCACCATAAACGTCCCTGTTTCTGATGTGCAAATCTATAAATTGATGACCCATGAACCATCATTTACTACGGAACATGAAAGAGGGTTCTTTGATTTCCATACTCAGTATGCAGAGAACTCTTTAACACTTAGACAGCTTCAAAAAAATTGTCTTTACATCTGTACGATTGCACTTCTACCGACAATATTCACGTGTGCTTCAACTGTTGCTCTTCTCATAAACCAGATGACCTTTTCCTACTTCCTTTCCCTTCATTTCCATGCAAAAATCATTTTATAGCCTAACACTTTACTTTGAATGCCACTGGTGTTTTTGTGTTATGAACCGCAGCTTACTATTGCTTTTATCATTATATGCAACATAAACCTTAAGCATAAGCGTTCACACTGACCTGGAGGCAGGTAGGTGCAGTAGCCACTGGAGTTCACTATAATATTCGACTTGAAGGTGGAGTCAAACTTGTCATCTGCACTGAAAATAGAGAAAGGGTGAATATTTTAGTCTTTTTTATGTTATGTTTATACAAATAGTATGGAAAGGACATGAAATTAATGGGAGAGGATGAGGGCAGGAATCAGAAAAGCCAGATTTGAACCACGAGCACTAAACATCAACATTAAATACCCACTAAGCCACGCCTCCAACATAATTTTTTAAGACAAAGACACGATTAACAGTCAGATGCAGTAATAAGGACAAGATCCTGATGCAAATTTAGGCAGTCATGAGAATCAGGGCTTTGATTAACTCAAAGTGAAAATTAAATATGAGAAAAGATTCCTGCGGTTCATAAGGTTATAACTAGGTATGAATGAATAATGTGCCTTTCAAAAATTAGCTTAAGGCCATGATTAAATTTAATGTACAACTAAGCAGCAAGCTCCCTTGTGAATCAGCTCTGAATTAAAAAACGGAAAGTCTACAGCGAAGGATGTTAATAGGCTGTTTGGACACCAGCTCTTCGACTAAACGATCTGCTTTTGCCCAAGGACCAAATTTTCAGTTCATTGATCTGTAGTTGCTCTTCTGTTTAGCCTCACAGTTTGAATTATGGCTCTAATACTGCAATCCTCAATCACACGCGAACAAACCTACGTCTGCTGATTCCGATTCCCAAGGATTCTTTACCCAAGTTCATGCGGATTGCCATCTTTGATGCTGCAGTTAAAAGTATATCATCTCGCTGAAGGATTTTATTCTTATTCTGAAGTGTCTGCCTGCATGATCATTGTAATTACTGGGTTTCAGAGCTATTACTTCATATCTCGTTGAGGGACATACCATATACTTGTTTTCATTTAGGAAACACTTTTTTTCCCCAAAGCGACTTACAAATGCGAAGTATTCAGATACAAGACGAAGATGGAAATATATCACAGTATTTGGGCAGGTTTTTATTCCTGTAAAAGATCCCCAGAGGAAAAGCAAAACCTTACAGGAGAATAATAATACTATTTAATGCAAAAATAATGGAAAATAGTCTTGTTTCATAATTATAAATACTTATATACCTATTGTACAGCAGGATGTCTGGTGTCCACACTTGGTCTGTGGTGAAGCGAAGGTTTTTGACACCTGGGTATTCAGATTGGTTCCACTGCAGGTAATAATCATGCCAGTGCTGAGAAATATATAGAGAAAGAACCATTTCAGCCATTTCAATACACGCATGTACTAAATTAATATGCTTTAAAAGGCCAGATTTAATAGAGGTGTAATGCTGATTACCACAAAAAATAATTTCGACTTGTGTCTTACATAAAATATTCTGTTAAAATGTGTGTATTAAAGCTGTTTAAATCATTTTTACAGACATTTTCATGGAAATGTTGTCATGTCAACAAGGTTGTAAAAGAAAAGGATAGTCAGTGATTTGTTTTGTGGCCTTATTATTCAAACAGTGAGTATTTAGCATTTATGGATTGGCCCCATTCACTTCCATTGAAAGTGCCTTACTGTAACCCATATTTTTGCTTTTTTTTAATACCTTGTACTGAACCTAGAACAACTGATGTCATTGATGGATATATTGATATAACACTAGCTCATTTAGTTATGAAAATACAAAGGTTTACTAAGACGTGGCTTACCATGTTAAGCCAGATATTGGAGGTCAGTACTTGATTTTTCTCATCCTGTGTGAGCAAAAAAAGTTAGAGTGAGTTTAAAATCCATTGTGAGCTTAATGATAAATGTCACAGCATGACAACTGTAAATACCATGTAGGGAGTAAAATAAAACTGGTGGCAAAGTCTGTCAGTCAAAGCTGAAAATAGACCACTATTTTCAGCTCTAGACAAATTCAAAAAATATTTTAGACAAAGAACATCAATATGTTGGTGGTGACAGGAAAAGGGAAAACACGGTGAAACAAATGGATAAAGAATTGCATGAAACATCCAGAACCAGATAAAAATCTAAATTCAGACAGGCCCAGAAAGCAGCACACATAGCATTTAGGAATATATTGTTGGATTTATGTATGGATTTATACAAGACTAGACGAACTAGATGAAATACACCATGGCTTGCAATATCAGATAACCATACTCCATAAAAGAAAATGAGAGAAAAAATTGTGACTTACCACATCCATGATCTGTATCAAGCTCATAGACAGAAAGACAGTGAGAGGTTGAGAGTCATTGGCAACAGGCCTCTCCATGCGGTTATAATCCTTCAGGAGGTTTTTTAACAGGGTCCGCTGATATGGACCTTGCAACGACACTGACAGAAGACATGAATGTACTGTACCACCCAGAACAGAGACTTCAAATCAAGACATCAGTTCACTGAGCCAAGACACATACAGAGAGACAGTTAGTAAGATGACAGACAGACAGACAGATAGACGGATAGATGGATGGATGGATGGATGGATGGATGGATGGAAGACAGACAGACAGACAGACAGACAGACAGATAGATAGATAGATAGATAGATAGATAGATAGATAGATAGATAGATAGATAGATAGATAGATAAAAGAAACTGGTGTGAAGATAAATCAGAGGTGTAAACGTTCCCATTTGCTAATTAGTTTCATTAGCTTTTAGTTTAAAATTTGCTGTTGTAAATTCTCAATAAATATATAAGTGAAGAACCAGAGTTTAAAAACGTCTTATTTCTGCATAAAAACCCCAGAAAAGATGTTTAAAAGCCGTGTGAAGAGTCTGTATGTGCGCAGCATGTGTGGATAAGAAATGACTGAATGGAAGAGAAAAAATTTAGCAAACGGTTAAAAGCAAGAATGGACCCTCTCTTAAATTTATTAGCCTACTCTCATTTACACTACAAAAACAGTGCCAGCCTCCACCAATAACAACAGGTTTAATATTATCAGATTCCCACTGGCATTCTCAACTGACTAGGACCACTAGCAGCAATGAAAGCATAACATAGAGCTTGTAGCATTACTGACATGAAACATCCTTCAGGGCGATTCTGTATAGTTCAGCAAAATCATCAACCAACGTAAGACAGGTTTTCCCTAAAGCATCTGCAGGGCATGAGACTCGACACAACTGGAAAACACCCTCGGCTGCATAATTACTAAGGTTAAGAAATAAATAGAAATAAAGGTGGAGGGATGCCATAAGCATTGTAGGAGTGAGGTAATCAGCCATATTCCCTTGCAGTGTTTGACAGAATTAAACAAACATGCTCCGCCCACCTACACATCTGCATCCTGCATCTATATACACCTACACATTTGAACCTCTCGCTCTTCAATCAATCAAAACATAAAATGTGTATATTCAGTGAGCCATGCGTTCACCAATGACTTGACACTCAATCAAGTATGGTAATTAGACCCAAGAAATTATTTATATTTGATGATAATTAATTTTAATAGTTAAAACCAGTGTTCACAGCATGTCTACGACTCTGCCTATACCTTTTCTTTGTGAATTAAATTACATGGTTTCTTCATCAAAAACCAGAAAGTACACTGGACACTTTAAGGTGAAGATATTTATTGCTTTCAGAGAATGAATAAAATAAATATCTGTTGAAAAATTAAGTTTTAATTTAAACTCGAAATGTGCCAAAAACACTGCAAATATGCAGATATCTCAAGCAAATGTTCTGTTTGGGATCTGACAGACCTCAAGGCCATTTTTATGATATTGATTTTTTTTTTTTTTTTAATAATACTTAAATAAATATAACATATAACATAACACTGAAATATCAGAAATATTTTTCTTAGAGAAATGATTATAAAACTTTCACAGACAAGAAAAATGTTACATTTTTAGTGGTCAGAAAGATTAAAAGAATTTGCATGCAAAGACTCATTCCTGATGCCATGATTTATTTTACTTGTGCGTTTAAACAGAAGCAACATTACTAAAATTAACACCAGTTACCTTTCTGAAAAGTTCACGAATACTTTGTGGTAAAACGAAGGGTTAAAGCTTCAATAATATCAGTCTACTGGTCAGAAGAACTCATTAAAATAATTTAAAGTCAGAATAAGAAGTCAATTTTGAAATTATTATTACTATTTTTCAGTGTACATTACAGGGTCTCTCAGAAAACACATAAAAATAGTAAAAGAATAAAAAAAGTCAGCAGAATCCTATACTCAGAAACGTAATTTCTATCAAAACACTGCAACTGTGCAAACAAACATGAAAACACTGAATATTCTGTGATGTGACAATTAAAAAAAAATGATAAAGAGAATTATTTATTAAAAGAATGTACGTGAAATGAATCCAGATGACCAGGTGTGAGACTGACAACCTAAATAAAAGTTCTGCTTTATGACAGACAGGTGAAGAGAGGGAAAGAATGAAAGATAAAATAGAGAGAGGCTTTCCATGGCAACACACACACTTCCGCTTTAGTCCTTCTACTCCACTGCAGCAACATGTCCATAAAAACAACCAGAGAACTGAATCTACAAAAGCATTCTGTGCCTCAGTCACCTCCATGCAGTCTATGTACTCGTGGATTTAGAGGAATGAATGAACGAGAGAGAGAGAAAGAGAGAGAGAAGACAGGAGGGAGAGAGAAGGTGCAATTTATGATTGCAGCTTCTAATTCTTCATGGCAAAGCAATTTTGTCTCATTCTCCCTCTTGTTCCCTCTGATTCAGTCTGATTTTTCCCTCTTTTCTCTCTCGCTTGACTGCAACAGTGGTAAAAAATAAATAAATAAATAAAAACATGAAACATCTGGGGGCAGAAGGTAGCCAACAGGCAAACAGGTTTGCGGAGCACACATATACGAGAACCGAAAACAAAACAAGATCTTAAGCCGCTTTCTTTTAAATGTGCGTTCAAGTCTACATCGCTTTCCTGAATAACTATTTCATACACACACAGATTTATATACTTACATGCATGTGCACATAGTGAGGAACCTACCCTGGATCAAAGCGGAGATCCCACACAGAGTGAAAGCCAAAGAGTGCCACATTCCAGGAGATATAAAGGAAAAGCAGGGCAGAAAAACAGGAATATGTTCGGATATGGAGAGAGGAGGAGGAAATATCCTGGTGGAGTGAAGGAGAGGAGAGGAAAGCAAGAGCTGGCTTGATGTAAGCAGTGGACAGAATAAATGTGGAAGAGAGAGAGAGAGAGAGAGAGAGAGAGAGAGAGAGAGAGAGAGAGAGCTTACCCAGTGATGTCGGCAAATTGCAGCGAGTGAGAGAAGGGGGAAAAAAGACCTGATTGATTCGAGACTCACAAGTCAGCTCTCTCTCTCCACCCAAATCTCTGAGATTCCCTAAGAAGGACAGATGAATGAGAAGGATTGGGAATACAAAGGGACGGAGATCAAGGACAAAAAAGGGGGAAAGGGGAAACTGATCTTCCTTTCTACCTAAAATAATCACATTCAGTTTAATCTTCCACTGTTTTGTCTCTCTCTTTGTCCTACTTTCCTTCTCCGTCATGTTTTATGGGTTTTATTCCTGCATATGAATTCTCAAAGTGAGATCTTGAGAGGAAAAGTGTCACACTAGAAAAACTTTTGTTATGTTTCTCTTTTAAATGATCATTTTACTGCAGCCCATGTAAGCAACAAACAGTGCCTTTAAATATTATATTACATAATATATTATATATTATAGGTTTGGGGTCGGTATGTTTTTTTTTTTTAAAGAAATTAATCATTTGATTCAGCTATTATGCATTTTATTGATTGAAAGTGACAGTAAAGACATTTAGATTGTTACAAAACTTCTATTTAAAAAAAAAATGCTGTTTTTTTTTAAAGTGGTCCTGAAAAATGAAAATTCTGTCATTAATTACTCACCCTCATGTCATTTCACACCCATAAGATCTTCATTCATCTTCGGAAGACAAATTAAGATATTTTTGATGAAATGCGAGAAGCATACGACTCGTCCATAGACAGCAATTTAACAGACACTTTCAAGGCCCAGAAAGGAACTAAAGACATTGTTAACACAATCGACGTGACTACAGTGGTTCAACCTCAATTTTATGAAGCGATGAGAATACTTTTTTTGCACAAAAAACAAAACAAAAATAACAACTTTATTCAACAATATCTTCTTTTCTGTGTCATTCGCATTCACTGTTTACACGCTTCCAGGTTCTACATCAGAATGTGGGCTCAGTACTGGCAGAGCATATTCACCTGAGCAGCACAACACATTCAAAGATGAACGAGAACAAAGTTCTTACGGGTGTGAAACGACATGAGGGTGAGTAATTAATGACAGAATTTTCATTTTTGGGTGAACTAACCCTTTAAACTTTATATTCATCACAGAATCCTAAAATAATATCCACAAAAATATTAAGCAGCACAACTGTTTTCAACATTGATAATACTAGAAATGTTTCTTGAGCAGCAAATCATCATATTAGAATGATTTCTGAAGGATCATGTAACACTGAAGAGTGGTGTAATTCAGCTGTCCGTCACAGAAATAAATTACATTTTAAAGTATATTTAAAATAGAAACAGTTTAAATAGAAAAAGTATTTCAGCACAGAATAGGAAAAATACAGAGAAAAGTAGCTGAAGGTAAAAAAAATAAAATAAAAAAAAAGCCTATTAACAGTGTTGGGGGTAATGCATTACAAGTAACTCGAGTTATGTAATCAGATTACTTTTTTCAAGTAGTAACTAGTCAACTAGTAAAGTAACGCATTACTTTTAAATTTACAACAAAATATCTGTACAGGCGTGGGTTTGCATTTTACTTCAGCCTGAGGCTTATTCATTTTACTTCTGGTGTGAAAGGGCCTTTACATTTGCAAAAAATAGAACATTTTGTTGTCATAAAAACAAAGAAACAGCCCAGCCCAGATGAGAAAAAGTAACGCAAAAGTAACGTAACACATTTCTTTCCATAAAAAGTAACGCAATTAGTTACTTTTTTTAGGGAGTAACGCAATATTGTAATGCATTAGACTTTTAAAAGTACCTTTCCCTATCACTGCCTATCAATATCCTCATGCAGCGACACTATTTCATCTTGATACAAACGTTTGTGTTGACCAAAAACGTAGTAGCCCACTTTTTGTCCCTAAAGGAGAGAGTGGTTTTAATAAGACACACAAAACTTATGCAGCAAATTTTCTCTTTCAGCTACTGTCATGGCAGGAGCGAGCAACATTTTGAAGTGGCATTTGCCAAACAAACCAATTAAAGTCTAAACATCTATTCTGTTAGAAAAATATTCAGTGTATGACTACTAGCAAAGCATTTAAACGTGTTGTATTCACCCGTAGGTATATAAAAAGTTAAAGCAGAGAAAGTAAGTTATATATAGCAACTTACCTGAATAATATACATCCGGTTTAATGTCTGAGGTATTTAAATGTCTAATAACTATCGCCCCCTTGAGTACTGAGGTTTGTTACCGCCATATCAACACAAGAATGTTTCATCGGAGCGCGCATTTGTCAGGTGTTCACGTTTGCATTCGCGTACTTGCGAATATATGCGTCGGACTATATTTATGGCCTGACAATGCCTGCATTAAAAATGCGGTCCGAATTATTTCGGAAAGCTTTGAACAGCACCACACAACAACTAATGTAAAAGTAACAATAATCATATAACAGTAACTTAAAGTCACCATGAAATCAGAATTGACAATTCTTTTTTTCTTTTTTTAATGGAACACTGCAGTATTTGTAATAAATGATTTATCTGTGCACATCATTATTTTTTAAATTCATGTGCCCTCATAATCTTCAATCAAAATAACTTCCTCCCTCTTGCAGCAATATCTGGGCTGCATCTGAAATGGCATACTTCACTACTATATAGTAGGCCTAGGTGAAAAACGGTATGTGAGAAATTAAGTATGTCCAATTTCACACTTCACAGTACTCATAAAAGAGTGGGCAAATATACCCGGACGTCCTATTACTTCTGACAAGATTCTGAAGCGTGTTTACGATGGACACTTTACTATCCCATGAGGCTACGGGAGAGGATTTGTGAATGGCAGTGAAGCAACACAACTGACGCTGATAGGTCACATGCATTGACAACATGGCAATGTACCACGTCCGAATTACATTCATACTACACACACTCATAATATTTAGAACATAGCCTGCTTTTTAGTGGTCGTTAAGTAATTACTTATTCAAAATAAGTACTTACTCAAGAGAGTATGCGATTTCAGACACAGACCTGGCGTGAGGGCTGGCCGCGGGACAACCTGTCACTCACAGACATGAGGTCGCAGCAATAGCAAACTACTACGATCCAACAATCCAATCAATTCCTGATAGACAAAATCAAGTCCCACCCTACATTTTTTTTCTTGTTTGAGAAGCAATATTACTTGGATATACATCACAATAGGGAAGAAAATTGGTCCACAATCCACTTGTTAAGTTATGACGTAAGGAGTGCTGTTTCCGGGTCTGAATATTTTAACGATTTATAAAAGATGAATCACTGTCTGGCCATCTGGGATTTCGGTATGAAGACAAAGGGTAGGATTATAATTTTTCGGTAGTATTACATCACATCTTGAGTGTATATTAGCACCGTTTGTTGTTTTTCTTGGCGCATCTGGTAGAGCTTTTGGACCCGGAAGCGGTGACGCGTGACGTCAGATTTAACAAGTGGATAGGGACTTCCATATCATGCCAACTTCAATCATTTATCCATCTGCAATGCATGCTGGGAAACCACAACATTGTTTAATATGAAATTGTCCAAATGGTTCTTTAATGCTAGTTGGTACAAAATTTGGAGTATTATTGTTCTTCTAACATGTATGTACATTCAAAATAATTCACACTTAGTATCTCAGAAAAACCTAGATACAATGTGCTAATTGCTTTTTAACAGCCTGAAATTGCCAAATTTACCAAGTATACAAAAAAAATGTAAGGGATACCAGTAAAGTCAAGTATGTTCAGGCATGCTTGAGTGTGTGTGTGTGTGTGTGTGTGTCTTAATGGGATAACGGAGATTATGTTGGAGGGGGTTTAATTGAGGAAGTGCTGGTATATGCAAGTGGCACACAGTAATGTGCTTAGTTAAACTCCTCCTCTCATTCGTCCTGACGAAGTGCTGAGACAGGGGCCAGAGAATGGGAAACCAGAGAGCGAGTGAGAGCCCTATAATAGATTACCCTATTACTACAGATGCCCTTCGGTAGCCTCTTCACGCGGGGAGGGAGCCGAGGTGAGCGGAGCTCACAGTCAGGCATCTGGAGAGGCTTTCACACCCCACTGCTCTCTGAGAGAAAGCCTAACAGCAGTATAACATATAGATATGTCATGGAAAACAAGCGTTTAATATATCACCTAAAGACAGTGGCATTAAAAATGATGATGCCTAGATGTTTGATTGCATTTAGTAGACCTGCACAAAATTGTTGTTCTTAAAAAATGGAATGCTGAAAAGCTTAAAAGTATGTTTGTGAGTGACCAGAAAAAAATGTGGAAACTTAAAGTACAGCAGGAATTGATTGGATCATGAAAAGTGGTGATTGCATAACAGAATGGAGCCAGACCTGAATGGAGTTTCGGGATTGTGGAGATTGAAGGTCAAGTTCACCCTTGAGAGCATCTTGATGCATCACAATAAATAAATGTTAGGCTATTGTTTAACATGAACCAATAGCCCACACAGCCTTGGGGTTTTTAATCTTTTAGATGTAAAATATGAATCTCCTCATCAGAGCTTGAAGTGGAAAAATAGAAGTGCCGGCGCTGTGCCGAATTTCGACGCCCTAACAAATGATTACCCCCCTCGTTGAAATTGCTATCTGATTGCCTAATCTTAACCCCACCCCTAATCCTAACCCCTCCCCCACACCTACTCCTAAACCTATCAATGCTAGGGGGGTAATAATCTGGTAGGGGGTCGGAAATTCAGCACAACACCTGTACTCCTGATGCTCAGTTCAAACCGCGTTCCTGAAGGAGTGAGGGCATGGTGGGCTTCCATACATGCAACATGTCGGAATTGCCCGCAAGGAAAACTGGCGGTAGGCTAAAGGTAATAATAGAGAAGTGCCGTTGTTATGCCGAATTCTGACCCCCACCAAATTTTTACCCCCATAGTGTTGGTAAATTTAGGTTTAGGTGTGGGGGAGGGGTAAGGATTAGGGGTGGGGTTAGGATTAGGCAATCAGGTAGCGACTTCAACGAGGGGGGTAATAATTTGGCAGGGAGTTGAAATTCGGCACAACACCTGTTCTGCGTACCGACACGTACCATCCCACTTTGAGCACTGTTCCTCATATGAGGGACCCCAATCCAAAAATTTAAAAGACATATAGTTTCTTGCATAAAGACCCAGTTTATGCTGTAAGAAAAATCATAAATATGTCTAAAATATTATTTGGAAAATACTTGGTTTCTATTAAGCTACATAATTATGTTTTATCTACTCGTTAATGTGTTATTTATTTTATTTTTTATTTTTTTCGCTTAAAGGGTTAGTTCACCCAAAAATGAAAATAATGTCATTTATTACTCACCCTCATGTCGGAACACAAATTAAGATATTTTGATTAAATCCGATGGCTCAGTGAGGCCTGCGTTTAAAGCCATTACATTTCCTCTCTCAAGATCCATAAAGGTACTAAAAACATATTTAAAACAGTTGATGTGAGTTCAGTGGTTCTACCTTAATATTATAAAGCGACGAGAATACTTTTTGTGCGCCAAAAAAACAAAATAACGACTTTTCAACAATATAGTGATGGGCCGATTTCAAAACACTGCTTCGGAGCTTTACGAATCGAATCAGTGACTCGGAGCGCTAAAATCACGTGATTTCAGCAGTTTAGCCGTTTGATAGGAGATCCGAATCACTGTTATTTTGTTTTTTTGGCGCACAAAAGGTATTCTCGTCGCTTTTTAAATATGTTTTTAGTACCTTTATGGATCTTGAGAGAGGAAATGTCATTGCTTTGAATGCAGGCCTCACTGAGCCATCGGATTTAATCAAAATATCTTAATTTGTGTTCCGAAGATGAACGAAGGCCTTACGAGTGTGGAACGACATGAAGGTGAGTAATAAATGACATTATTTTCAGTTTTGGGTGAACTAACCCTTTAATTTCTAGACCATCTGTAAACTCTCTTTGCTCATCCTGTTTAATAACTTTTTTGCCAACAAAGCATGGTTTGGTGACCAGTAATAAGGTATTCATAACACATATGATGCAGTCAAAACAGAAAACCACATGTGCTGAAGATAAAAATCAAAAGCAGACTTCTGGGTTACAGATTTTCTGACACTATGTGGTCATTTCGGGAACTGCATTTGTGCAGATCAGTAGAAGACGGGCTCTTGCTTGAGTATATGAAATGAAGAGAGAAAGTGTGTGGTATTTAGACTAATGTTCTTCCTAATAGGAAAATTATTATCCATAGCATGAATGCATTGTTCCATAACATGGTTCATAAAGAGAACACCATGTGGTAAAGAAGCATCTTGATGATTTCATAAAGAAAAATAAATAAGAGAAAGGACTGGAATGTGCAAAAGTTTTGACTCTTGAGAGTAACCATGAGATTCTCCCATGAGGCTGCAGTTTCATTCCCACAAAGCATCATTAGGCAGCCACAATTTGCAGTTGATTTGGTTAAGGAGGGACACAGACAATTTAGCCCACTGGTCTCGTTCACGGAGGGTAGAGAATACAATTGAATTGATTTCATCATATTATCATTCAGGAACCACTGAAGATAGCAGCTCGGCAGAGAGAAGCAATCAACTAATGATCTCGGGAACTAAATGACACGACACCACTGCTTCCTGACAAAGGCTGCTATCTGTCATTGTGCTGCACTGTGGGAATTTAAACTCTGCGTAGATGAGTTTGAGTATTCTAGCACACTGACACATTCCTGCATTTAATAGAGAATAATTGACAGCTCATCTTGTACAGTATTGTAAGCCAACAACTTACAAGATACAGATTTTCTTTTGGTGTACCACTTTATCTTGCAGTCCTTCTCTCAGGTATCGATTAACAAAAATGTCATTCACTGATGCTATTTGAACATTTCCATTCAACACACAATGGGTCACTAGGTTCAATAATAACCCACTCATCTGTTTCTTCAGTCCAATGGCCTTGATAATGAACGTCAATGCGCTATGCGCCTTTTAGGACTTTCGCACAAATGCTGTTTGAAAAGCTATTCAGAAATGTTTATGCATGCCTCAACCTCAGCTTTATGGCTCTTATATTATATAACATTGCATTTTCCCACAACTTCAGATGGGTATTATCATGGAAAAGGTACACTATATCTAGTTCTAGGATTATTCACATTTAAATACTTGATTCCATTCAGTGTTGGTCAAATTAAATGTGTGCTGTTTTGTTTTAAATTTATTTAAATGAGTTTGTTACCAAAATGTGGACTATTACACAGTTAAAACCAGTTAAAACCCTTGTATGTTTTTATATTCTAGAAATAAATATTATTTATCGCTTATTTTACCAGGATAGTCCCATTGAGACAAAATCTCTTCTTCCTGGTAGTCCAAGTATCCAAGTTTGGTGTCACTAAGACTTTTTATTCATCAAGAATTCATTAAATTGATCAAAAGTGACAGTATAAAGACATTTAGAAAATTAAATATTTCTGTTGAAAATATATGCTGTTCTTTTGAACTTTTTTTTTTTTAATCAAAGAATCCTGAAAAACAATTTCCACAAAAATATTACGCAGCACATTTTTAACATCATAAATGTTTCTTGAGCAACAATTCAACATATTAGAATGATTTCTGAAGGATCATGTGACAGAAGACTGGAGTAATGATGCTGAAATTTCAGCTTTGCCATCACAGGAATAAATTACATTTAAAATAAATATATTAAAAGTTATCTTAAATTGTGACAATTTTTTTTTTTACTGTATAAATATCAGGGATGTTTCCTCCGAGGAGCTAAGGGAGGCAGTGCCTTCTCAAAAAATTGGATGAGAAAATAATCCATATTACAAAAATAAAACGCAAATATTAGAAAATGTATAAATCACTTGTTTTTCTAAAGTAACACCAGCAACTAAAGTTACAACGGGACGCCGCTTCTCTCTTGCCTCCCCTGAGCCCATTGAGTTTTACCAGATCCCCTGAAGCATGCGGTCAGGTGGGTTTGGTGGAAGGTAATTGAGAATAAATGGGGGAAAGTCATGTGAGGTAATGCCTCCATCGTGCTATGATTGGTTTGTGCAATAAATTCCACCTTTTCGTTCGCGCATCAGTCTGAATGAAAAAAATGTTAATGAGAAGACTAATTAAAAAGTAAACTCCTCACCCACTTAAATATCACCAATTTGTCACATAAAAATCAAACTTGAAATGGCCTGAAAACATGATTTTTTTTTTTTTTTTTAATTATTGCACAATCAGCTTGGTGAAATTAAAGGTACATCTTTATGTCTGTGACCAGTGTTTACCGAGCTTGATGACTGAGGATCTGAAAAGCTGAACATTAGTTCACAAATAAAATATATTGTTTAAATTATTACTGCCTTTAGTAAAAATGCTTAAAAACACTAACTTGATGAGATTTATACTTGGATTTAATAAACAGAACATTAATAACATTGTTAATGTAAAAGTACAAAATAGAATTGTATTACAAGTAACATCATTCTGATAAAATAAATCACTCATGTGGATGAAACATGACCGTTTGAACAAAAAACTCAACACAACATCATTGTAGCCCAAACATTTTATTGAGACAGAGAGAAAAAGAGACACTAGGTTGGAGGGTGTTCTGGTCGGTTCTTCAGACCTCTCAGGGATCTCATAATCTCCTCATCTCTTGCTTGAATAAAATCAGGCTGCTGTCACTGAGGCCGGTCCGTCTCCTCCCTCTCTCTCTCTTTCCCTCTCTCTCTCCAAGGAAGCATCTAGAAAAGATCTTAATGCTGCTTCCTTCTGAAGGAACACCCTGTAGGAATGAGAGTAAAAGAGAGGTCATTATAAAAAACAACCGCTAAGCTCATTAACAACAAAAGCATGAAGAACACCCCACAATGTCCTCAAACATTTGGAAGGCAGTACTTGTTGTTATCCTGTACTCCTCTGCGAAGTATAATTTCTGTGCCTTTAGCAGAACCAAACAAGGAAAAGCAAAGATTGCAAAAATTGTTGCAAAATTGTTTTTCTGAGCACTACCACATCTTCTATTAGTTGGACAAACAGATAATCCATCCCACCAGAGCTACAGAATTTACGCTTTTCAGGAAACTCAACCTACAAACGGCTTACTTGGAGTTATCAAAATATTATGCTGGTAAAGAAGGCATTTTATTACAGAAAACAACACTTCACCTTTGCTTTTTTATTCTCCTTTTGCTTCTGCCAGCACAAAACCACACAAAGATCATCAGGTTTCAACCAAATAACACTGTTCCAAAGCAGAATCCCAATAACCTCAAACATCCATCTAAAATATAGCTGAGTATCTATTACCATCATATAAATATTTGCAAGAGTTTTAAGGTTTGCAAGATATTAGAGAGATTATAATGAACTGCAGACCTATGACATCAATGAATATTCAGAAACAAAATCATGCACAAAGCCCCTGTATTACTGCAATAACCACAAATGATAGACAAAATCAGCTTGTGCAAACAAACAATGACTATGAGTTAAGAACTTCAGCATCTAAACTCACAATAAAGACTGCAAATGCTGTCATACTCAATGAAAAACTATTTTAATCTGTCATTATTTAAAGTCAGAGGCAAAATAATGTTTGCACTATTCAGCAGCTGCTAACTTATGGCGCTTTTCCACTGCATGGGACGGCTCAGTACGGCTCACTTTTTGGCACTTTTCCACTGCATGGTACAGCTCGGTTTGGCACGGTACAACTCGCTTAAATAGTACCACCTCGGTGGAGGTTCCAAGCGTGCTGTACCGATACTAAATGTGACATGTAAACACTGCAGATCACTGATTGGTCAGAGAGAATCATCACTACCAGTGTCATTGGATCTGAGACACCAAACCCGCTAGATTTAAATAGTATCAGCCACCGCAGTATCATTTGTTCACACAACTTTTTTTAAGCGACCATCGCACGCAACTTGAAAAAAGAAATGGCTGTATAGTGGTCAGTAGACGCAGTGCAGACTAGAGATCGACCGATATGGGTTTTTCTATAACCGATGCCGATGTTTAGAGGTCAGGGTCAGCCGATGGCCGATATGTGCTGCCGATTTTTAGGGCCGATATCTTGAAGTTTTCCCCTTCATTTGCATGCTAAAATGTCACACTAATAAGTGGATGCACAACATTTCCAAACTTAACATCATTTATTGAACACTGACTTGACTTACATAAAAGTTTTATCAAGTTATCATTTATCTAGCTGAATTTTTCAAGTTTGTTGGAACATAAATGTAAACTTAAATATACATTTAAATAAAATAAATACAACTTTATAAATAAAAATCAATTAAAAACTTTGTCATGTTGCACAGCCTTGTATGCAAGGACAGTGCTAAACTCTTAGTGATTTCTAACATTCTTGACGGTTAACGTTAGACAGGTTTAATGATAATAACTGTGAGACATACATATATACATACATATATATATATATATATATATATACACACATATATATACACATATATATACATATACATACATACATATATATATATACACATATACATACATACATATATATATATACATATACATATATATACATATACATACATATATATATATACATACATACATACATATATATACATATATATATATACATACATATATATACATACATACATACATACATATATATTATATATATATATATATATATATGTAGATATAGTCATTGGTCGGAACACATCACTTTATTAGGCTGATGTCCATTTTTATTCGCATTACACAGTTGATGGAAACACACGCAGATGCGCATATTCTTGAGCTAAATTTTCATTAAATGCAAAGTTGGATGGAAACCCGGCTATTGTCTGCATCAACCAATAAGGGGAGCCAATGGATATCACACAAAAAGCAACGTGCAAACTTTGCGGAAAAGTTATGCCGGTAAAAGCTTAACCTCGGTCAATATTCAAAGTGAAAGTAAAAGTGACGAAGCTGCCTGACGCTGCATTAACGGAGCATTTTCTCTCAGAGACGAATTTCAACATAATATGCTGATAACGGTATATAACTGTCTTAATTTATTCCATTATTTCTCTTGTGGCCCGTACATATAGTGAAACAAATGAGAAGAATAGTATCTCGTGTTAAACAGCTTGTTTTTTTGTTTTTTTTTTTAAGTTGGTGCTTGAAGTAGCCTAAAGCTGCTCTTAATTTTCATTTATGACTGCAGTGTTAGGAAATATTATAGACTGTTAATCATTTTAATTATAGGTCTAATTCATTGTATAATAGACCTAAAAAATGTTTAAAACATTTTCAAAGAGGAGCTGATAGCCTAATCTTTTATTATCCTTACAGCACGTCAGTTATGCGGTGATGCGCTGTGAAATTATTGCGGGGCAAATTTATTATAATATTAATTTAATAATAAGAGTAGCTTACCTAATAGTAATAATAATAGACTAGAAGAATGTAACAGGCTTACATTAATTGGAAATGCCAAATCCTCTTAATATTGACAATATTTGTCGGAGTAACGTAGCCCTCAATCACGCTGCAGTGTTTGTCAGAGCTGCCGCCTTCTCCACCCCAAGCACAGAGTGAAATTCTCCGACTCCGATACAGGAAAAATAAAACAGAACTTATAACATTGGGGCTAATATGTTAGCAAGCAAGCTGCTGGTAGTTTTGGACTATAGTCCTTAAAGTTAACTACAAGTAAGCAAACCTTCAACCAGCTGTAGCATTATGCAAGTTCCCAACGGTTCTATGCTATCCGCTGTTTCTTTCACTAAGTGAAGCAACACTTCATAGTTTACTAGTAATATATAGTAAATATATAGCCATAAGACTTTGAAATATCAGAATTTAAGCCTTAGGCTACCTTTATCTCCCAGGACTGTTGTTGAATCTTCCAAAAGTTTCAATTCATATGCGGCAGCAGCACATTCCACCGCACCAATAACACAGGGCTGCCCACGGACATGCCTGGCTTTAAAATCGGCGCTACTAAACACGGATATCGGCCAATGCCGATATATTAAAAAAAGACAAATATCGGCCCGATATATCAGCCGACCGATATATCGGTCGACCTCTAGTGCAGACTCGTTGGTAGACGAGGATCGGATCCACGGCAGTAGAAGTGGCGCAACTATAGAGGGTATGCACGTGACGTCACCGTCAGCCGTTGTGACTTCGGTTATGCCCACTGACTGGCAACACTGGTTTTCAGCGTAAATGCCGCAAAAAAAGCATCCAAAATGGGAAAGAGCATTGCGATTAAATGTACAAATAGATTTGACAAGAAATCTGAGGTATATTTTTACAGACTACCGAAAGCTACTATACCCTATATATTGTATTGACAACTCATCAATTAAATATTTACCATCTTATATTCTGCATAATTGGATGTTTTTAAATAAACATACACGTTTTAGGGCTGGACGATATGACAATATATATAACACTGATACAAGTGATCACTCGGATTTAGACCTACCTATATTGTATTTATATAAAGCGTTCACAGGCAGATTTGCTTTATGTATTTCCCCAGCATTGAAATCAGGCACATATAAATGTCAGGAAACATGATTCCTGGCTGCTTGTCAAAATCCATGGATTAAGTTTCTTTGACAAGTTGTAAAGAATACTAGGATTCGATAATATACAATACTATGAGCCCAACATTTAGGGAAATTGTTTGTTTTACTTGCGTTTTCGCAGTTTGCCCTATTAAATCCAGTCATGCAGCTCTTTTGCCACTCAGTCCAGCTGAGGGAGGGTGTTCCGGCGGGAAAGTAACGTCAATGCATACACTCTATACAATCAGTCTATAATCCCACCCACTTTAAAGCAGTACTAAACTGCAGTGGAAAAGCAAACCAAAAGTAATGCGCGCTGAGCCGTGCCATACCGAGCTGAGCTGAGTTGTACCATGCAGTGGAAAGGTGCCATTAAAGTACTGTCTGTCACTTATTTACAATACTGTGTCAGTGTTAACACCCATGGCTAATATTTATACTAATATTAATGGAAGCTACAGTGTACAATACATTAATTTCAAGCATAGTATGAAGTAAGTGTATTTTAAATGTGCTGTATTTGAGAAAACAGCATTTTGTCCCCTCAGATATACGCAATTCACTTAGGTCATATACCTCAGGTTTCTGATTCTTATAAAGTAATGCTTTTTTTAAAAACATGTCTGCTACAGTTAACGTCAAACCTCATTTCTTAAGGAAATAACATTATTAGAATAACAGAAACCCTCGTAACGTCAATAACATGTTGCGATAAACAACCAAACTACTTATTTGATTTTTCCATTCCACTTTTGCTCCTAAACTTGTCTAGGTTTTGCTAAAAACACAAACAAACCTTCTGTGAGTCGAGCTTTGCCTCCAGTGGGCTGACACAGCACAGTTGAGCAACCGACACAAAGCACGACCGTCTGTGCGTGGCTGAACACCGTTGTGATCTTATAACATCCTGAAACACAAGAGAGACACAAAGACATGATTAAGACCATCCAGTCACTGACAGGTACAATCATACAGTATATTGATTATGTGAAGGACACTCACCTGGACACTTGACATCCATGAAGTAAGAATTGGGACTCTGTACGAGACGCTTCTTCTTGTGCCTCCTCCTCTCCTCCTCAGGGGTGGGGTGCAGCAAGTCTTTTGCGAGCTATTTACATAAATAACATGGTATTGCATGAGAAAACTGCTTTTAAACACCATTTGACCAGCAACTTTACTTTACATAAACTTGTATTGAAATATGGTGAGCTGCCTAGCCACACAGCATCTTTGGGCATTAGATACACGCACATATGATGCCCTAAAAACACTGTCTAGACAGGCAGCTCACTAGGTTTTGACTAGGCCATTTAAAAGCCTCCGCGTCTTGATCATTTTCAGTTAATTTGGGGGACTTCAGAGAGCTGCATGGAATCGTTTACAGTCATTAAGTCATTTGTAACATCTCAAGTGTAGGCTTTAAACAATCTAGCAGTTTTAAAAATATGTTTGGATAATGTCAGGTTGTATAAACACATCGACACTTAAACGTGCGTCACATTACAGTTAAACGTCCATGTTTTGTTCTATTCTATGTACGCCGCCATCTTGATGCAGAGCGCGAACGCACGCTGCCGAACCCTTCAAGACTAAACACTCGTTTTTATGTTCATCTTCTCGTTCATGCGGCAACGCGCACACTCAAGTCAGTAATATGGATATGTTCGTGAACGCGCTTCGATATTTAGGTCTTAATGACTTGTAAGAGGTGTATATTGACATGTTTTTGCTCTCTGGTACTCACTGGCATGTTGGCGAAGATTAAGCCGCTGCCAGAAAGGAAGTTCCAAGCGGAAACAGACGAATATCATCCGACGAGCGCGGACGTGAACGGAAATGCGTCAGCGGACGTAAAACGCGGACATGTTGGTAGAGGCAGATGTAAACAGAACGTAATACAGATTTAAAACGAGTTATTTACTTTATGTATGTATTTGTATTGTTTTATATTGCCTATATTTTTGTAAATCTTCTTTCCCTTGGCTGTTTTTATTTTTCTTACTTCTCCCTACTGTTGAGTGTTATTCTGTTATATTGTAGTTATAGGCTATCTGAATGAATGAAAAAGATATAACCTAATAAGGGTTTAAAATGAAATATATGCTGGAAATATATGGTATATGGTATCTATTTTTTATTAATTACTACTAATATTATCTTATAAACAAAAATATATCCTCCTAAAAAGTATGGTATCTGCATGGGGTTTTTTTTTCAGACAATATATATCATGGTTACCTTTGTATTTTATTTTTTAAAGTCCTTCAAATACCATGAAGGCTAAATATCCTGGTGCATGATTATGACAATTATTAGTACTATAGACATTGTATAGGCCTCAAAATTCTGTGGTATAGACAACTTGATACCATGGTATTTTTGAGTTGTTTTCTGTAGTATTTTAGCTTGTCATTATTCCTATAATACAATTGCATTGATTTATAAGTCTGATATGAGTACTATTCATTAGTTACTGTTTAATGAGGTGGGAAAGTTCTGAGGTGGAATTTGCAGCTGGTGATGGGGAGTGTCTTCTTAGGGCTATCTGAAGTACACTAGCTAATAGAGCATACTTGACCTATGAAGTGAGCAGAACTCTTAGGAGGAATCAAGACTGCTCGCTTCCAGCTAATCATGAGAGACAAGTGTCTGCAGATGTGGCCACCCAGAGACTTCAGACACTGGCAGCTGGGAAGCATCATGGGTCACTGGCTGCAATTGCTGTAGCGGCTCCTGATCAGCATTCCAAAACAGACAGTTTATCTATATGGGATCAAGGGCAGTTTGCCTATACAATAGAATAATGAGAGTTTGCTGATCCTGCATGGCTACATGCCCAGGGTTAACCAAATGTAAAATAGGATGTTCAAGAGAAAATGTTGGGCCGGGTTAAAAATAATTGCCTATTATTTTGGTCTGGTTATCTTTAACACATTGAATTTATTCAAAACAACCTGAGGTAAATGGGCCAGGTGTATTTCATCAGATAAGTGAATTGTGGCCAGGTAATTTATGCAGGCTGTCCTGCTTTGGCGGTAATCTTTGAAAGATCTCTAGTACATGTGTAGACGATTTGGCTCAAATGGTAGAGTGCCTCTCAGTATGTGAGACAGCTTGATCAATGCCTGCCCATCTGAAGAGCTGAAACCCCACTCAGATAGTGGAAGTTACCAGCACTTATGCAGCCAAAGTGGCTTTAGACAAATTCAGTTTACTTGATTGGGCCTAATGAAATTCCCCTGAAAAAAGAGAGTATTTAAAATGTGACAGTGTTTTCCTGTAAATGTCTTTACCTTGATAGACGTGATAAAGAATAGTTTGGTCAACTATGTATATTGCCAATAAAAACTAATAGGCTATTGATTATCATTTGAAGACAATTACAAATGTAATTATGAACATAATCATACTAGAAACATTTGATTTATTCCAAAGGACACTTTTACTTTTATTTATTAGGCTAAGGGCCGGTTTCACTGACAGGGCTTAGCCTAAACCAGGATTAGGCCTTAGTTCAATTAGCAGACATTTAAGTACTTTTATAAACATTCACTAGAAAAAAAAGAACGAAAAAAAAACATTACTTGTGTGCATCTTGAGACAAAACAATGGCACATTTTAAGACATGTCAGTGCAAGTTACTTTCAGTTAAAACTGCTCAAACATGCATTTTAGTCTAGTAATAGCTTAAAGGGTTAGTTCACCCAAAAATGAAAATAATGTCATTTATTACTCACCCTCATGTCGTTCTACACCCGTAAGACCTTCGTTCATTTTTGGAACACAAATTAAGATATTTTTGATGAAATCCAATGGCTCAGTGAGGCCTCTATTGCCAGCAATGTCACCGAACTTCTCAAGATCCAGAAAGGTAGGCTACTCAAAACATATTTAAAACAGTTCATGTGACTACAGTGGTTCTACCTTAATATTATAAAGCGACGAGAATACTTTTTGTGTGCCAAAAAAAACAAAATGACGACTTTTCAACAATATCTAGCGATGGCCGATTTTAAAACACTGCTTCGAAGCTTTACGAATCTTTTGTTTCGAATCAGTGATTCGAATTGCATATCAAACTGCCAAACTCCAGAAATCATGTGACTTTGGTGCTCTGAACCACTGATTCGAAACAAAAGATTCGTAAAGCTTTGAAGGAGTGTTTTGAAATCGGCCATCGCTAGATATTGTTGAAAAGTCGTCATTTTGGGTTTTTTTTGGCGTACAAAAAGTATTCTCGTCGCTTTATAATATTAAGGTAGAACCACTGTAGTCACATGAACTGTTTTAAATATGTTTTGAGTACCTTTCTGGATCTTGAAAAGTTCGGTGAGTGCTGGCAATAGAGGCAGCACTGAGCCATCGGATTTCATCAAAATATCTTAATTTGTGTTCCGAAGATGAACGAAGGTCTTACGGGTGTAGAACGACATGAGGGTGAGTAATAAATTACATTATTTTCATTTTTGGGTGAACTAACCCTTTAAACCTGGTCTGTGAAACTAGGGGAATATGTTACAATCCAGCGTATGATGTGTAAAACGATTTTTACACATTGGTTGTTACTTAATTTGGTTGTTTAGAATACAAAACAAGATTAAAAATGAAACTAAATTGAAAGTTTTATTAGGCCAGTGAATAAGATCTAGGCTAATATTTTCTAAGGTTTAGAAACGTCCTCTAACAAGCCCGTTAAACACAAATACGTTGTTATATCATAAGCTACTACATCTTTCATGGTCATCGTCCCTCAAACACTCTCGTTAACAGTATGAGTATATGTGAGGTTTAGCGTTACAGGCTTACAGCTGCCTGTTAAAAATGTTCAAATTTAGCGTATATGCGTCCGTTTGTCCTTTTTCCTCAAATATTCCACTATAAGACGTACTGTAAACTGACGTAAATTTTACACAGGCTTACTTCCGTTTTACACGTACTGGCTCGTTGGTCTAGGGGTATGATTCTCGCTTAGGGTGCGAGAGGTCCCGGGTTCAAATCCCGGACGAGCCCGGTGTTTTAGCACTAAAGCCAATAACCACACAATCTGTATTTCATAGTCACGTACAATAGCCCAAGGCGCCT